>NW_020440056.1:1245-6867 GCF_000699045.2 Agrilus planipennis
TACTTTTTACGAGAAATAATGGCTTATTTACGAAGCGATTTTAAGCAATACAGCATTAATCCTTATCCAATTAAGTACTTTTAAATACATTGTGCATTTAATATAGATCAATATGGCCCTTTACAGCATGTAATTTAAATGAATATTTTCGAAGACACTGTCGAACTTGCCGTTGACCCTCCGGCAGTCATCAAATGGTAAAGGTTAATCCTAATGCTTGTCTTACTGGCAAGAAACTTAAAAATTCGCGATACTTTTTGGACAGACCTCGTATAATTTGCTTCTCTGCGATAGAATAAACAACAAACAGACACTGTCGAACTTGCCGTTGACCCTTCGGCAGTCATCAAATAGTAAAGGTTAATCCTAATGCTTGTCTTCGGCGATCGGAGATCCGATTAAGAGAACTGGACTAAAAGACTCTTATTGTTGTTCCCTTTGTTGTTGTCGTTGATATATACCTTAGTTACAGAACACTTATTTCTGTCTCTCTTTACTTTGCTTGTTTTTCTTTCTTTGTTGTTCGTACGATCGTTAATGTGCATGCCATCAAACGATAATAAATAATTGTCTAAATATGTGAGGGTATCTAATACAAAACGAATTTCAATGTTTTCGACTTTTTCGTTGAATACGGGCACTAAAATTAATTTATTTTGCATCCTTCTATGACGTTAGGGGATATTTAGGGGAAAATTAGACGGCTATAACGTGAATTTTTATATGAATGCCGTAAATGCTATAGAGATTACAACGAGCGGATAAGCGACGAACCTGAAAGTTCCGTGACTTATTATTTAATTATAATTGCAAAATTAAAAGTATTCTTTCTTTGCATAAGAGTATGGTAATTCTATTTAAATATTTTAAACAACAGCTATTGTCTTTAGACATTTGTAGATGAATTGTAGGTATAAGTATACCTGATAATAATAAAATAATAAAAGTGATTTTTATTTTATGACTTTTTCATGGTCATTTGCAAAGTTGGCTGGTACAGGCTTAGATAGATGCATTACTTGAGTGCTAAATTCGAAATTTCCAAAAAATATATCTTCGGATTGACTTGGAATATGAGCGTTTTCGGTGTATTGAGCACAAAATGAGGTCAAAAAAAATGCCCATATGTACCATCAAGTAACGCGTGGTACCGATTATGTACGCCAAAGTCACAGAATGAGGTTATCTTTGTGTAAAACAACAAAAACTAGCGCCTTTTATAACAAGTAAAGGTTTTAAAGGTCGTCAACACGACAACTTGCGGCTAAGGTTCCTCCAGGTTAGGATTATGAGCTTACGGTAGGAAAAGGCAGCACATGTTAATATGTTAGGTTATTTAAAATACTAAAAAGAAACTTAATTTTAATGCGATAAATCAAATATCTTATTATATGGTGTGAAAAGTTTATTTATTTATTCAAAAGTACCTAACAACCTACGCTAGGTTTTGCCCTTCTACACATGGATTTATCAAGTTAGTAATTTTATTATCCCATATGAGTTCTGATTTATCGCATTGGTACAAATTGGGGAACAAATGGAAACTAAATTCTAATTTTCAATTCTAAAAAAAGTAATTTTATTATTAAGTACTATCAAAAATTGTACAACTGTAACAAAAATGTTGAAAAATAAATACTCTGTACCTACAGTATTGATTCACAAATTAGTAAAAAATCATTAAAATGCTATGTTGCCAATTTATTTCGAAACCAGTGAGAAATCATAATTTACATTGTAACTGTAATCAGAAAACTGAAACATTACTGATTCATTCATCTTGTGCAGGATGCTGCGTCCTGTACAACATGCATCTGTTCTATTCCACCAAGACCGTTGGCTCGAACAATTTGTTGAACTGTGGCATTTAATGCTGGTGACAAGGAGTTGGTCCGGCTCATTATATACAGAAATTCTAAGGAAAATTGAATAGGTTGTTAAGATATTAAAGGGTAATGTACATCTATATATAAAATATTTAAAATTATGTAATTAATATCTACCACTCGGTTAGTATGTTACTAGCACTTATTTAAATATCAAGGTTAATAATAACGACAGTTAGTTAGAATTAGAAGTGTATTAAGGTGGTGAAACGGCATACGTTTGGCTACATATGTTCCGTGTCGCCCGTCCGATTCCGATATATTCACGTACCTACCCTAATTCCAAATTACTATCACCTCAGGATATAATTGTGTGATAATTCCGGAATTAACCGACTATCAAAATGTGTATTCAAGGTTAGAAATAACTAAAGGGCCTGCTTTCAATATCTAGAATGTATAGATGGTAGATAATATTGCATTTACCAGTAAATTTTTGTAGATTATAATGTAGTACGAGTTATTTATTCCTACACGACTGTCAATTCAATTTTCGACATAAATATTAAAGAATCATTTCTTTATTTTACCTTTCTCTTTAGTATTATTTATATTGGGTACCTACTGAATTTTACTTTTCAAAAAGTATTTTAAAAAAGTTTTAAATTTAAATTGATTGATACACAAAACGAAATTTACTTATTGTCATTGGTAAAACCTCACACGTAGTTATCAAACATTAATAGCAAAAGTTCTTACAATTACCAGCTCATATACTAAGTAAATCCTTAGATTTACAGCTTCTACAGTATAATACAATAATTATACATTTGTTCTTACCTCTCTTGTTTGAGCTATCTAGGTTGATGCATCTGTAATCAATGGTGTAGTTGACATAATCAATTCCAAGTATTCTAAATATTAACGGATCTCGAACATCGGGGTAAACCAGACTTAAAACACCTTCTCTCCTACTACCCGGTACCCACGTTACTACACCACGCCTGCCAAACCATACACCGGTCGTTAAATTTTTTTGTATGTAAACCATATCCATAGTTACGTTATCTGTTAGGGCAAAATTTACGATTTGGCAATCGGAGTTGACGTATGTGTATATAGGATACCATGACGCGTTATTTCCTGCATACTTAAAAAAAAAGTTGATGAAACAGGCAAATGTCTTGTTTTTTATTTGTAAATAACAATTAACTTACCCCTGAAAAACTGAAATTTTGCACCGCTCTCAAGTTAGTTCTGTCACTACATTGACCTGGTGAAGTGTATTGTGCATAAGTATATGAAATTAATGCAAGAACAACGATCGCTATAAATTGGCGAAACATTTTTAGTTTTTTTTTTTACTTGTAACAGCCAAAGCAAAAGTAAAGTTATAAGTTTTAGGAGGCGTATATATATGGACGGATATTTACGTAAATATGAAGTCAAATTTTTCAGAAAACCAAATTAATTAACCCAAAAATGCGGCGTTATCTCCCGATCTTAATCGGTGATAAAATCAGTTACATACCGATTGATTACTCCAATAAAGTACGGTGCATTTCGTCAATAAATTTTTGTTATGAAATTCTTAATTATATTTTATATGTTGAAGTATTTGCACGCGAAAGTACCCACAAGTACCCACCGTTGCTTTTAATTTTGTTTTTTCAAAAAATTCCGAAATTAATTTACTAATTAGTTGCTCAGCATTAACCTGCATTTTTTGTGATAACTTCGTCGAATACTCGTCACCTTTTTTTCGTCATTTTTAATTCTAACAGAAGTAAATATCTTGCGTCAAATTAGGTAATTAAAAAGTTTCCTTTAGTTTGATACGCTATACAAAAAATGTTTTAAAATAAAATAATAAACTAAAAGCCCAGTACGACATTAGCTGCTCATTCAAAAATTATAAAAAAGGCAATAATTCAGAGAAAGCACCTAATATCTATTACAATATTGAGATTAATAAAAGCATAGTTGTCCCACTGCGTATATTAATAAATTTGCTTAAAAAAAAAATCGGTTGTCTGTAAAGTCGGTTTATTAACGATAGTTGAACGTGACAACGTCATAAGAAAATACTGATGGAATGGTTTCATTTTTCAAAAGAAAATTTTTATTTTATTTGTTTGATAGATATTTTGTATGGATATAGAGAAGGAGGTAAANCACGTAGTCGAGTTCGTAGTGGGGATCGCTTGAGCCGTGAGCGCGCTTCAATGCAACGTTCGTTACAGGCAACTCCGGCATGTATAGTATAGCCCTAACAAAATGTATGGATGTGCCTACACTCTACAGTCAAAACGACGCAACTGATTCAAATCAATTCCTTAACCCCGGTAGGTATGTTTGAAGAAGTTTCACTTCAGTAGCGTGTTGTATAATTACACGTTGTATTTTTTTTATTTTTATAATATACTAGGATTTATACGCGGCTTCGTTCGCGTTGATGTCTTAAATACGTGCCAAAAATCTTTTATCCCTGGGGAACAGTATTTTTTTCTGAATAAAAGGTACCCTTATGTCCTTTTCTCTACCCCTGACAATGTGTGTACAAAATTTCATGATAGTTTTTTTGACCCGCGGCTTCTCTCGCGTTGATGTCATAAATTCGTGTCAAGAATCATTGAAACCTACAAACTTAATTTTTTCTATCTGTCGGGTACAGACAGCATTTTATTCTGGGTAAAATTAACAAAAAATTAATGATCGGTCGAGTAGTTAATTAACGTTATTTTTTTTTTTTTTGATATTGATACAACATATGACAAACAATTTTAAATTAATATAAAGATCCGTATCTATATGGTACAACCTTGTCATGATAGTAGGTAGGTATCTAATGATAAGCTAGTTCACTACAGCAATTATCGTTGCGGTGTCAACTTGAGAATTACGTAGTATATCTGTTAATTATGTAACAGAAGTGGTTGTGATTAAATAATTTTATCTAATGATTATTTCACAAAAATACTCGTAATTATATCGACCGGTAGGTAGTTGTAACTGTTACTTTCGAAATTCGGTGACCTTCGGTAATTATCAAACAGTCTGATACCTAGCGAATTTTTCCATTGAATATCGGCACTAAAACTAATTTATTTTGCACCCTTATATGACATTAAGGGCGAATTAGTGCACAGTAACTTAAAGTTTTGTACGAATTCCATAAATATCATGGAGACTACAACGTGCGGTTAAGCGGCGAACCCGACGGTTCGTAACTTCATTATTGTAAGGTTACGGTAGGAAGAGACAACACAAACGAACTGATGGTATCCTAGGTAGCTTAAGGACACATTTTTATAGTCAAATTCGTATTAGTCACTATTTACAGAATTCCAAACCAATCCAAGAAGAAATACAATTTTCGGGTCCTAAAATTCTAAATATGCCGAAGTAGAGGATAAACCTAGCAAGAAATTAAAGGTTAAACTAAAATATTTTATGATCAATATTAATACACGTTATAAGCAAGGGCGGGTTTAAATTGGTTTGCGCCCCAGGCCCGTTTCGAATTGACGCCTTCCTTGTTTTGTAAAGATATCGATTTTGTTTTATAGTCAACTGTAATTATATCCTACATACATCAGTATTGTTCATATGTTATTTTCAAAATGATAAGAGGAAACTGAATTTTAATGTGTCAAATCAAATCTTATAGGGGGTGAGAAGTTACTTATTCATTCAAAAGCAAAAACCGAC
Organism: Agrilus planipennis; assembly: GCF_000699045.2. NCBI lineage: Eukaryota > Metazoa > Arthropoda > Insecta > Coleoptera > Buprestidae > Agrilus > Agrilus planipennis. The sequence continues at coordinate 6,783 of NW_020440056.1, forward strand.
GGGACGTTCGGCCCTTATTCAGTTTAGTTTTCTTTTTTGATTTGTCACATTGGTATATATGAAATGGAAACTAAATTTTAATTTT
>NW_020440057.1:0-2166 GCF_000699045.2 Agrilus planipennis
AGGCCGGAAACTTATCAATCCACCCTCGTAATAATAATACAGCAATACAGAAATTCCAAACACACGAATACAAGTAATAAAGTTTGCACAGACAGACATACCAAAAAATATATACAACCACACACTTAATACTTCACTCTAAAAAATTAATTATTTTCTTAAAAACTATTAAATCGCCACGCCCTATTTCAAACGTCCTGCCCTATTCAACTGATTTTAAATTGTACAGGTATGATTAACAGTCATACAAATCTACAAGTGAATTGTATAGCCGAACAAGGCGTTGATATGCATAATTAACTAGCCAATTCGATAATATTAGGTGACTGTAATAGTAAGTAAATTTGGTTCAAACAGTTACTGTTAATTCGGTACAGATTGTGTACATTATGAGCTAACGCGTTTACTTGCGGAGTCCTAATTTCACTCCAACTGACCTAATAATATCTTCGTTATTAATTGGCCATTTCTGTGAACAATTCCTCCAGTTAATATTGGGACTTGCTTTTGGGACAACAATTCGAGCCTATTTCAAAAGAGGACGACATTATCCTGGATAAACTGGTGTGATAATAATAAATTTTCTTGACCCTACTGACTTTCTAGACATATGGAGTCCTTTGGGTCGATAAACTTTTAACCCCCATATCTTTGAAACCAACCCCTACAGGTGAAAACTGAAACCTTCTTCGTGGATGAATTGGAAGGCTATTATGTCACATAACCCTCATGAGGCTGCAGGATTCCAATGAATATATGGAATCCTTTGGGGCGATAATGTTATAATCCCCATATTTTTGAAAACAACCGTGGCACATCAAAACCGAAGCCTTTTTCATGGAGGGATAGGGAAGGCTATCGTAGCATACTACCCTTATGAGGTTGCGGGATTTGTTTGAGAAGAACAGGAGTTAGAGATAAATTTAAATAAGTTTGAAGCGATATTGACAAAACACAATTGTATGAAAATAAATAAAAGTAAAACAAAAATACTAGTATGCAAGGAAAGAAAAAGTAAGGAAAGAGCGAATATAAATATAGGAAGCGAAAAATTAGAAGAAGTGACCGATTTTAGGTATCGAGGAAGTCATATAAGTCAGGACGGAACGAGTAGTAGGGATATAAAGCAGAGGATAGCGCTGGGTCGAGTTGCCTTCAATAAAAAGAAGTGACTTCTATGCCCGCGAACGATTAATTTAGAAATTCGAAAAAGATTATTAAAGGTGTATGTTTGAAGCGCGGCGCTGAATGGATGCGAAACATGGACAGTGGGCACGGCGGAAAAAAAAGGTTAGAAACGTTCGAAATGTGGTGTTACCGGCGAATGATGAGGATACTGTGGATAGAGAAGGTTAGAAATGAAGAGGTATTAGAAAGAATAAGACAACAGAGAATTTTTAATAAAAAATAGGCGAGATAGGTTGGTACATTTTCTCATGCATGAAGGTCTAATCAGAGACAGGCAGAAACAGGAGTTAAGAGGAGTAGAGGTAGACCTAGGTGAGATTACTGTTCGCAAATAGTTAATGATGTGGGATGTTCTAGTTTTAGGAAAATGTGATGATTAGCTCCGGATAGGAAGGAATGGAAGTGAGTGTCCAACCAGTCTTAGGACTGACGACTTTATGATGATGATGATGATGACAGTATATATATACTCATCAAATATTCCAAGATTTTGCAAGAAAAATGCTATTATAATAATAGTTTGGTACTAGAATTTTTTTGTATCACTGGCGCAAATGTAAATCTGAGACCGCGTCCTGTTCGGAATCCTTGAATTTATTAAAACAGGCAACTGTGGTCGGTTCATGCTGACATTGCAAGCTTCTTTCTTCTGTTGTTTTAAAATGGGGCCGGTGAAGTAGTCATATTATCGGAATTGGTAGTCAGCACAGCGAGGCGAATTGTAACCTGTATCCGGTAGTCGATATACTAGATATAGGTCCTCTCCAAACGTGAATTATTGATTTATGGTGATTTCATTTTACGATAAAAGCATTGGAATATCGCCATGTCTTGTTACTCACTGTCTTCTTCTTCTTCTACTTCTTCTTCATCCGCCCCTCTCGTTCTATCGGAAATGTTTTCACTCTTTTAAATTACATTTTCCGCCAGGCAGCAAATACCATGATCGTCTATCTCTTCCTGTTCGACCCCTTTTTT
>NW_020440057.1:5426-6636 GCF_000699045.2 Agrilus planipennis
ATTATAATCTTCTCTTTCAATAAATGTTACAACTTCATTGAATATAAAACGTTAGTAAAATTATTTATCCAGTTAATTTTATTCTCAACAAAAATACATTCGGTAAGACATTAACAACTGTCAAATTTGGACGACGCATCTCCTAAAATATTTTACGCTCAGACAAGCGTCATTTCAGCGAGAGTTTTCCCATATTTTATAGGCGAGAAGTGAAAAGTTTCGGAAAGCTTCTTCAACTTTCGCAATATATCTTATCCCGAAGAACAGGCTCGATGTCTATTAGAGGTTTATGTGCCTCTTGTTTATAGACGGTACATTAGCGTAATTAACGCCACTTCACCTTTCGCAACTTATATACATATACATACATAAAATATATGGCCGGCCGACGAGTTTTTGTTGGCTAATAATAACATGCTGAAGTATCCTAGAACCCAGAGTATTATAAACGCCCTAAAAACACCTACATTTATTAGCATATTCTGGGATTTGTTACGCGAAAGCGCTATACCGGGTAAAAGTGATTTTTATGAATCTAAATAACAAGTAACTAACACTATATCGCCATCTATAGATATTTATTGCAGCTAACTGTGCTTTGCTGTATTTGACTTCGATAAGATCTTATAATAATGGTATCTATTTGCCAGGATGGCTATCGATTTAATATTAGACAATATTCTAATTCCTGTGGATCATCCGCAGTTGCGGATGCGGATATCCATTACAGCCCCAGCCAGAAATGACTAAAATCAGTTCTAACTCGTCCGGACTGGGCCAGTCAAAACGCTTTGCTATTAAGACAGATTTCGACGGGACTTTCCAAATATGATGAGGTGGTTTTCAGGAATGATTTGTAGTTCGTTGTTTTAATTGGTTATAGGTTATAAAAATTATCCTAACATTATAAATGCGAATGTGTTTGTTTGTTACCATTTCATGCCTTAAGTACTTAACCGATCATCATGAAATTTTGTACACACATTGCCAGGAATAAAGAAAAGGACATAGGGTGCCCTATATCAAGAAAACAAATGCCGTTCCCAAGGGATAGAGGAATTCGGTTTGAGGTAGTCAATAATCTCTGATGCGTATTTAGGACATGAACTCCTATCCTGAAATTTTGTACACACTCCTTCAGGGATACAGAAAAAGACACAGGGTACCTTTTATCCGGAAAACAAATCCTGTTCCCGAGGGATAGAAGAAA
>NW_020440058.1:0-6620 GCF_000699045.2 Agrilus planipennis
CGTGCTAGTCTTAATAACCCGACCGATTTGAAAACGGTTATATTGACTACCAATCTATAAGGAATGGTCGAAATTTACGTTTGGATGCTAATAACAGTACTTTCGATATGAACCATTCTTGAGAAAAGTGGTTTCGTAATTGTGTTGAGTACTGTTTTCTTACATAATATAGCGGTGCAACCGATTTTTTTAAGTATTCAGTTATCTCTTAAAGTATACTATAAACTCGATAAGTACCTAATCTAAAACAGTCTAAGGGCCACTTGATAAAATTTGCTACAGGTCCCGCGCTGGCTTAATCCGGCACTGACGCCACCATGCAGCTATTTGTTAAAAATTTAAAAATCTTTAGTATGTATATTATATATATGTGACTAGTGATTTTTTTTTTGAGAAGGTTGGGCCTTTACTTTTGTTTTTAAATGATCAATAATGAAATTTTTGCAGCACAATGCGCGCGGAATTGTATCAATGGCAAATAATGGACCGAACACTAATGGAAGTCAGTTTTTTATATCCTACGCTCCTCAACCACATCTCGACTTGAAATATACAATATTTGGAAAGTATGTTTTTATTGTAAAAGATATAAACTCGGAAAGGCGAAGGCATTATAATTTGTATTTTTTCAATTCAAAATATTATACTTTGTCATTATTGAAATTTTCCATTGATCTCGCATCTTTTTGATAAACCAAATCAAAATGTTAAGATTTCATTTGGTTTTTCTCGTAGATGTTTTATTAATACAGTGTAACATTTTAGGGTAATTGACGGTTTGGAAACACTTGACGAACTTGAAAAGTTACCCGTTAATCCTAAAAATTATAGGCCAGTTGCGGATACCAGGATTAACAGCGTCACAATTCATGCAAATCCTTTGGCAGGTTAAGAAGATATTAACTGTTTACGTTTATATAGTAATAAAAGTAATTGTAATTTATGCTTTTTAATCGCTTTCAACTTCTTTAAAGTCAGCTTCCAAAGCCAGTATGTCATCTTGAGCATTCTTAAATTCTCCTTCCTCCATTCCTTCGCCGACATAATGGTGTACGAAAGCACGTTTTTTGAACATTAAAGCAAATTTTTTATTCAAACGAGACCAGGCCGAATTCACTGCAGTACTGTTGGACAACATAACAACAGCTCGTTGCACCTGCGCTAGGTCTCCTCCAGGTACAGCCACCGGTGGCTGATAGTTAATACCCACCTAAATATATATTGATTAATAATTTTGATAGGTTTTTGGTAATCTTTAGGGTGTGGCATCATAATCACTAAAATTTTAAAGAAAAAACGTGGAAATACCGGAATGAGAGCAGTTATTTTATTTTAGGGATAGAAAGAATCTCCCATTTGAAAATGCCACACTCTGTATATACGTATCTAAATATTACATACTTTAAATCCTGTTGGTGACCAGTTAACGAATGAAATACTTTTGTGAGTTCGTATGCTTTCGATAGCCGAATTTATGTCATTGGGGGTAACGTCGCCTCTGTAAAGCAAGCAACAAGACATGTATTTTCCCTTTCTGGGATCGCATTTGATCATTTGGCTGGCTGGTTCAAAGCAACCGTAAGTCAGTTGCGCCACGGACAACTGCTCATAATATGCTTTTGTTATTGGAACCAAGGGCGCATACGTCACAAGTGGAAAATGAATTCTTGGGTATGGTACTAAATTAGTTAGAAATTCCATCAACGTTACATTAACTGCTCCTTCAAATCTAAGAGACGCTGTCACAGCCGAAACAACCTGTGTATAAAAAAAGAAAAAAAATACAACGTGTAATTATACTGTACGCCACTGAAGTGAAACTTCTTCAAACAAACAAACATATCGGGATAGGGGTTAAGGAATTGGTTTAATAATATTATTTCTACATTATGAATTTAAGCTCAAGCGATCCCCACTACGAACTCGACTACGTGGCCGAGTAGAGGGGGGACATCCGTTGCATGATTTCGTTACATAGCAACTCGCAAGAAACGAACTTACCCTACCGTGGGTTAAGAAGTTTCACTTCAAAAATTAAAATTGTCTAATGACATGAAAAACTATTAGAGGTGTTTAGAGCTTTACTTGAGCCAATAGTCGATTCAAGTTAGTATATGTGGGTTTCGTAACGTCTAAATATCTTGATAACATGTCGTACAACGCTTCATTGTCCATAATGAAACAGAGATCTTCGTATTCAATAGAAGTGTGGGACGTTAAAACTGCATTATACGGTTCCACGATAACCGGAGAAATCTGTTGAAAAATATTAGGTATAATTTTTGTTCATCTCAGACGAAAGAATTCGAAATTATTCTTTCGTTCTTGTTTTGTAAATTTAAATGTAGTTATGTTTTTCATATATGACTGATGTAAGTTTCTTGAAGATTACGATACGCATTTGTTTATTTAATGTCGTTTTATGTTGTAAATGTAGTGATATGAAAAAATTTATTATACATATATATTGAAAAAGTTTATAATGCTGTAGTTGTTAATATTAATTGCATGCAATTAATATATTTCACGTTTATATTGATGAATTAAATTATTTTTGTCAAAATTTGATAAACTTCGTACATTAAAGCTGTTAAATAAGTGGAAAGTATTCTGTATTTTTTCCAAAATTAGAAGAAGTGGCTAATTTTATGTTTATAGGAAGTCAGATAAGTCAGGACGGAAGGAGTAGTAGGGATATAAAGCAGACGATCGAGTCGCCTTCAATAAAAAGAAGTTATTTCTATGCTCGCGAACGGTTAATTTAGAAATTTTTTTAAATGATTATTAAGGGTGTATGTTTGGAGCGCGGCGCTGTACGGATGCAAAACATGGACAGTGGACGCTGCGGAAAAGGAAAGGTTAGAAGCGTTCGAAATGTGGTGTTAGAGGCGAATGATGAGGGTACCGTGGATAGGTTAGGTTAGAAATGAAGAGATATTAGAAAGAATAGGAGAACAGAGGACTCTATGGTAGTCAATAAGAAATAGGCGAAATAGGTTAGTAGGACACCTTCTCGGGAATGAAGATCTAGTCAGAGACATATTAGAGGCAGAAACGGGAGTTAGAAGGGGTAGAGGTAGACCTAAATTAGATTACTGTTTTCAAATAGTTAAGGATGTGAGTTGTTCTAGTTTTAGGGAAATGCGAAGGTAGAGAAATGCGAAGATTAGCTCAGAATAGGAAAGAGTGGAGGTGCGTGTCCAACCAGTCTTAGGACTGACGACCTTATGATGATGATTTCATAATATATTGGAATTTTGATAATATTACCTGTGGAGCAGGATATACGGCAAATTCTAATTTGGGTTTTTTACCATAATCGCTACACAACGATCCCAAAAGTAACGCGGCAAAACCCGATCCTGTTCCGCCACCAAATGCTCTGAATAATATAAATCCTTGCAAATTGGCGCAATCATCGGCAACTTTTCTTATCCTGTCCAAAACCAGATCAATCATCTCCGAACCGATCGAGTATCTACCTCTAGCAAAATTATTTGCCGCATCTTCCTTGCCTGTAATTAGCTGTTCAGGATGAAACAATTGTCGGTAATGTCCTGTACGGATTTCATCTGAAATTTACCTAAACCCATTTAAAATGACGAATGTCGATTGATTTTTAGCTTCATGCACAATTCGATTATCTTTTTTGTAATTTAAGGGTGTATGCAAGTACATATGTGGAATAACGCAAGTTTATTTGTGTGTACGTAAAGATTACATTTTTTTACCTATTACTGTTGGTTCTAAATCGACTATAACTACTCTGGGTACGCATTTTCCTGAAACCGTTACACCAAAAAATGCGCTATAACTGGTATCGCCCGTTCTGCAGCATTCTGAATTGTAAAATACCCCATCAGGTCGTATCCCATGTTCTAAACAATAAAGTTCCCAACAAGCGTTAGCAATCTGTACTCCTGCTTGACCAACGTAGATCTGGATTACTTCGCGCTTCAAGTTTTCATTAATTTAAAAAATAATTAAAGTAATTTTAATTACTTACATTCTGAGTCATAATTTACTAAGAAATTTAGTGGTTGGTTTTTGCGATTTATTACGAAAATTTAGATTTTACATTTTTTTAGTTTAGTTCTTTTTAAATGATAGCTTTACCATACTAACATCAACGGGTTTGTGACACTTGTCATTTTTAAGAAAATTGTAGTTTTTATTCCGGATTGTTCTATTGTAAAACACCCTGTGTGTTTCAATTTCTGATCAAGAAAGCGCTAATCAATGTATTATTGATTTTTGTTGATTTCATTCTAAAAATCAGACGTAAGTGCCAAATTTTCGTGAATATTTTTTATCAAGAAATGGGTTCAGAAAATTGTAATGCTTCTGAAATAATTATGTCAAAGTCAAAAGAAGGCGATGCAGAAATATTCATAATTAAAGTTCCATCTTTAACATATCGATTATCAGAAACTGCAATTCCTAAAGCTTCAAGTCGAATTTGACCTTTTTATCAAACTTGATGTGTTATCGAATAAAAACTGTAACTTATCGTTAGAAATAGACAACTTGCTTTTATTGGCAGGTCATTATGACGTTATTCTGGAAATATTTATTTCAAAACGAAATTGACATGTTACTTATTATTCTTAAGTAATTTATTTATTATTGAAAGTTTAGTGTAAAAATTTCGTGATCTTGAAATAAAACGAATTCTGATCCTGTTGATTTCACTTTTTTATTTTTTCACTGCAAATTTATAACACTGATAAAAGTCCAATGTTCATGCTTAGTGGACCTTAGGCAATCTGGAGGAGTGGGGATAAAAAAATCAAAATCATATAGTTGAAGCTATTATACTACAGTGTAAACTCTTTATAACGTCACTCGATTTAACGACAAACTCCTTAAAACGTCGAAATTGCTTGACTTTGGTTGGTTTACATTGTTTTCTATACAATATTACACTCTATATAGCGTCACGCTCACTCTATTTAACGACAACAATGCGGCATTATAAATCATTGAGCAGTACTTTCTAAGTTGCCGAAATAGATAAGAACTGCAGCTGTGTACGTTGTTGAAGAAGACGATCCTGTCCCTCCACCAAGCATCAAACAAGCACTTGATGCAGCGAAACTATTAAAAAAATACTTTTTATATAATCAAATTGATCCAGCAGTATCTCAAGATATGAGTAAGATACGTAACAAAATACAATTAAAATATTGGAGCAGCAAAAAACATCAGACGAAGATAACAGGCTATACGCAATGTATGAATAATAATGTTCGTGTGCAAAATGTGTACTATATTGGTAAATGCATATTATTATAGAATAGTAAAATAATATCTTTTATTTCTCTCCATTTAACGACCACTCTTTATAACGCCGAAAAATGTTCAGTCCCTTAAGTGTCGTTATATAGAGTTTACACTGTATTATAATATTACATAATAATTACAATACTAATTACACAAAGTAATTGCACAACGTAAGAATTGCCTTGTTTGTAAATATCGACAGGACAATAAACAGACCGAATGTCCTTTCTTACGGTTTAAACTCACTTTTTGCTGATTTCGCATTAAACCGATACGGGATTTCTCAGAAATTTGAACAAAAGCCAAAGTAGGCCCATATTTAATGCTAAAGCATTGTTAAACAGCTGTAGACACATTTCGTCGTACCTAAAAAACATCAATGCAATGCTTTTTTTAATAGATCTTAAATTGAAACTATCTTTTAAAATGGTTATTTTCAGGGTGGGTGGTAAATTTTTAACTACGCATTCGAGTTTTTCGATGTAAATCCAAAAATATAAATTCAATAATATTCGTGTCTTATGTGTGTAATTATAAATTAACGTAAAATTCCGGAATTTCTCGTGTGGGAGCGGTTACCCATCGTACCAACATTACTTGCTGGCCCTGATCTGGAAAACATTTATGGTAGGTACATATATCAGAGGAATATTGACTAAAGTGACTACAAAATAGTTAAGGATGTGAGTTGTTCTAGTTTTAGGGAAATGCGAAGGTAGAGAAATGCGAAGATTAGCTCAGAATAGGTAGGAAAGAGTGGAGGTGCGTGTCCAACCAGTCTTAGGACTGACGACCTTATGATGATGATTTCATAATATATTGGAATTTTGATAATATTACCTGTGGAGCAGGATATACGGCAAATTCTAATTTGGGTTTTTTACCATAATCGCTACACAACGATCCCNAACAGCATATATATTCGCAGAAAATTCTTGGCCATTGGTGGAAGTCATTAACAACTACAGATAAGCTATTGTAAATCTACATTAAATATGTGTTTATCACCTTGGTGATGGTAAATAACTAAATATTTGGGCATTGTTTCGGATTTTAGATTGAGATACTTTAATGAAACCCTTAGAATAGTACATTATGCCCTACTTCCATGATAACCTATAGGTATGATTGCCTGGGAGGTGTTTGTTCACCTTGAAAAAAACTTTTTTGGATCATAAGTTACTTTCTTTTAATGCACTTATTAAACTTTTTAAATTAATCATGTTTGGCTATTTTATTATAGTAAATAGTAAGTACATTTATAGTGTTTTCTTTTGTAAATAGGTAACAGAGAATTTATTCAAGAAATAATCATGGTTTAATTTAAATAATATTGG
>NW_020440059.1:0-897 GCF_000699045.2 Agrilus planipennis
TTTATGTTATAGTTTCTTCAGATCAGCAACAAATAATTCTTCTATATGTTTCCTTATTTGCCTTTGTCACCCGTTTTAATTAGACCCTGGTGCCAAAATAGTTTGCTTAGCGTGAAAGATCAGAGCCAAAATAGGATTGCAAATAATTTTATTGATGTAAAATCAACATCAATCATTTTATATCAAAATATTTACAACCCCATTTTGTTTCTGATCTTATACACATTGTAATAAGAGAAAAAAATGGAATCCATAGTCTCTTTAGCTTTAGGTTCATCTAATAAGTGAAGTTTTTCGAATCGTTTTCTGAGAATTTTAGATTGTACGCATTTACTAGCATAGTTTTCAGTCTTACACAATTGGCGTATACCAATTCGATATTGTTTTGCGGGCTGTTTTGTCGTAATTCACAAAATTTCGTGGTTCCTAGCTAAAGGTACAAGAAGTGATGATTTGGCAGGTGCTGATATCAATTTGGAACTTCAAAATTGCATGGATCATGACATTGAACCTTGAAAACAACATCGATCCAATATTTTAGATTATCCATTTCCAAGGAGTCCAGAATTTTTTGGGCTCTCTTCAGTTAAAGAACTAGAAGGCATTCATGCAATGTCTCTTTGTCTCCTTTTTAATATCTAAAATATCTAATACCTTCAAAGGTCAATGCAAGCAACTTTCATTCAACATTTTATATAATGTTTGATCAGTGATACTAGCAAAACATTTAATGGCAACAACGTATTTCGCATTTTAAAAATTGAAAATACATTTGGAAAACTATTTTAAATAAAATACAAATTGCTTTTCTCAAAAAAAGTATTTAAATGCAAGATAAAAATAGGTATTTCGTATTTTTTATTTACATTTTAAATGCAACTATTTCAAATAAATCAC
>NW_020440059.1:3067-4406 GCF_000699045.2 Agrilus planipennis
TGTGCATTTAATATAGATCAATATGGCCCTTTACAGCATGTAATTATATGAATATTTTCTAAGATATTACAGACTTAAAATGCAGGAACATAGTGGTTGCGGCGGTACCGGCCGGTTTGTATTGTCTAATGACAAAAAAGCTGTGATTGTTGTATATAAAGACATTGTATAGTATATTTACTATCAGAATTGCACCCGTGCGAAGCATAGTGTACAAATAATACCATTAAACCAATTTCTTAACCTGTATCCCGGTATGTTTGAAGAAGTTTCACTTCAGTAGCGTATCGTGTAATTACACGTTGTATTTTTTTAAAGCCCAAAGCTGGCAACATCATCATAAGGTCCTCAGTTCTAAGACTGGACACGCATTTCCCTAAACCTAGAACATCCAACATCCTGAACTATTTGCAACATTAATCTAATCTAGATCTACTTCTACTTCTTTTAACTCCTGTTTCTGCTTCTAATATGTCTCTGACTAGACTTTTATGCCTGAGAAGGTGTCCTATCTACCTATCTCGTCCATTTTTTATTGACTTCTATAGAGTCCACTGTTTTCCTATTCTTTTCATTCTCTTCATTTATAACCTTCTCTATCCACGGTATCTCCCACTGTTACATATTAATTAATGTAATGTTATTCCTTATTTTATCAATGTCCGCTGCAATTCATACCTNATACATCAGCAGTATATTCTGCTACAATTGGGAAGATCAAAATTGGCAAACTCTGCAATAAATTATCTGTGAGAACCTTCCACGTGGGACCGTAGTCATTTGCTGCATTTTGAACACGCCCTTGTTAAGTTAGGAAATGCCCCATGAGTGGTATAGACAAAATGAAAATAGATAACCGACAAATAGCGAGGGGTGCAGCGGTTACAGGTTTTGCTTAGGTACGTAAAAGATCAGGGTCGGCTTTATAACTGATTGGCTGGAATTATATCTTTAAACAAACGTTTTTGCTTCCCTAAATTCCTGAGAATGTTGAACTTTTTTGAAGTGAAACTTCTTTACGCACGGTAGGGTAAGTTCGTTTAATGCGAGTTGCTATGTAACGAAATCATGCAACGTATTTCCCCCGATGTCTGTCCCTATGTATGCTTAGATGTTTAAAACTATGCAACGGATTTTAATGCGTTTTTTTTTTTAATAGATAGAGTAATTCAAGAGGAAGGTTTATATGTATAATACATGCATAATATAGTAGAGAAACACTGATAATTTTAGAGGTTTGTAATGTGATGTCGTAAATAAACACATATTTTTGTGTTTACATTGCAAACGCTGGCTGAACCCTACGAGATAGATCAAAATAATGTACTACAATATTGTA
>NW_020440059.1:5127-6928 GCF_000699045.2 Agrilus planipennis
CTAGACAAAAGTGTACAGTACCATTTGCAAAATTATTTAAACTGCCTCGTTAAAATTTAAGAATATGCTTTATTTAAAAGAATATTTAGCCAAAAATAATAACAAGTGAATTAACTTAAAGTTCTACACACCTATAAAACTTTTGCTTTGTTTTCTATTGTTAATTTATATACATTTTTGTTTTAAGACATTACTAAACATTTTCGTCTAGTACTGTACAGTTCCCACCGAGAGCTCTGCTCGTTCAAGCTTGTTCCAACTATTTCTATCTTGCTCATGCCTAGTGTGTATTCTTTCTAACTTCGCGCAGATTTCTTCAAGGTCACAATTCTAACAAATTGGAATGGACTGTACTTCGGTTGCCTCATTTGGAACTAGTAAGACACTAAGTTGGTCTAAGGGCCTTAAAAAAACGAAACCGAAATTTCTAGTCGGGTTATAATCTCTCCCTACTAAGCCGAGCATTAAAAAATCTGTAACTATAACTTGCAACACTGTTTTAGAAAAAGCCTGCGAATTTGTGGCAACTTTCTGAAAATTTCTCTTAAACTCTTTACTTTATTTTTAATATTAATCAAAGACTTACCTACCCCGAACACTTTACACTTAAAACAGCTTGTTTGAACTACTATCATTAAATGTGATGTTAACAAAATGTTGTAATTGTTTTTCAAATTAAATTGACTTGTGGAATAAACAACTCCTTTATTAGTATGCATTTTAGACGCGGTTATTACATTTTGTTGCTGACATGTACGTTAACAACACATACGTGTAAAGATTGCAAAATGATGTCGTTTTGTTGCTTGTAAAAGCACCTTAAAACGCTTGATTCACTGTTCAATCTAAAGGTCATTTTAAACACATACGATGCATACATATATACAATTCAACCTGCCATACGTTTGCAATAATTGCTTTCAAAAGTGGGTTTTATTCACAAAAGAGCAAGCCTCTGCCTAATTGAATAATAGTTGTCAATTTTCTTATTTCGAAACACTAAATAATTTTGCAACAATACTGTCGTAGTTGAAGACGAAAGATTAGAAGAAGTGGCTGATTTTAGATATTTAGGAAGCCAGATATGTCAGGACGGAAGGAGTAGTAGAGATATAAAACAGAGGATAGCGCAGGGTCGAGCCGGCTTCAATAAAAAAGGAAGTGACTTCTATGCTCGCGAACGATTAATTTAAAAATTCGAAAAAGATTGTTAAAGGTGTATGTTTGGAGAGCGGCGCTGTACGGATGCGAAACATGGACGGACAGTGGGCGCGGCGGTAAAGAGAAGATCAGAAATGTGGTGTTACAGACGAATGATGAGGATACCGTGGATAGAGAAGGTTAGAAATGAAGAAGTATTAGAAAGAGTAAGAGAACAGAGGACTCTATGGAAGTCAATAAGAAATAGGCGAGATAGGTTAGTCGGACAGCACGAAGGTGTAGTCAAAGACATATTAGAGGCAGAAACGGTAGAAGTAGACCTACATTGGATTATTTTTCGCAGATAGTTAAGGATGTGGATTGTTCTAGTTTTAGGGAAATGCGAAGATTAACTATAGCATAGATAAGGATATGACAGAATGGAAGTGCGTGTCCAACTAGTCTTAAGACTGACGAACTTATGATGATGATCACGGATTACGGAATAAAAAAAAAATGCATGACACCACCTATTACTTGGTTGTCTGTTTGTTTGCAGTTAGACGTAGGACCGATATTTTAATCAGTAAAAGAACATAAATCATTTTGTAACGGTGGAATCGTACGTCACATGAAGTGTCATCTGTTTCATTTCTAATTT
>NW_020440060.1:0-2716 GCF_000699045.2 Agrilus planipennis
ACGCTGGGACCATATGAAGTTTTCCCGAAGCGTTTATATTGCTAAGAAGTTTTTCATTCAACTTATCATTGCCTTTCAGGCGAAAGCACACCAGACCGAGCTGAAATAAAATAAACAATTCGTACACATGTAAATCTTTGTAATACAATACAAGTATTTAAAATCTAAATCTATTTTTAAAAATTGCGAAAACGTAATGACTTAATATAAATTACATTATTATTATTACAATAATGAAAAGTCGCCCTTCATTTGTCTGAAAATTATTCACTCTTGTTTGATTTTTCGGATTTGCCTACCAAAAAAAGGAGAAAAGGAAAAACGCAGTCTTTATTTCTCTTACCTTAACATCATTACAAATTTCGAACCGCTTATCGTGCTTAACCATATGTTCGAACTTTTTGGCCAAGCGAATATGGTGTCGAATGTAATTTCTCAGACCAGATAAACCACAGCATCTCATAACGAACCAAAGTTTCAATGAGCGAAATCGTCTACTGAGGGGAATCCCCCAGTGTCGATGATCGATTGCAGCATCACTGTAACCGTGTTGTAAATACAAAGGGTCGACTATGAAGGCCGAAGTAAGTCGATTTCTGTCTTTAACCCACATGGTAGAACAATCAAAAGCTACCGTCAACCACTTGTTGGGGTTTGTATTAAAAGAATCGGCATATTCGACTCCTAGATGACAATAAAGTTAGGAAATAGAAAAAGAATCTGTACTTAGAAAGATTGACCAGTAGGTACCTTTAAGAAAACGCCTGAGTTCTGGGCAGATAAATGAATTTCCTGCGTAAGCCGCATCGACATGGAGCCACACTGAGGGGAATTTTTTGCAAACGGGTCCTATTTCAGAAAGATTATCGAACGAACAACAAGATGTTGTTCCAAGAGTGGTTGAAACGAAAAAAGGTACCAAACCCATTGTTTTGTCTTCTTCCATTGCCTTAAGCACAGTGAAAACATTGAAAACTGATAAAAATCTCTAACCCAAAACATTTCTAGCGTACCATTTGCAAAGTTTGTCCCCTAAGCGACGATTTTTCATCGGGCTCCAAAATTCTCAGTTTTACAAAACATAACATTGCAGCTTTTTCAACACAAGAGTGAGCTTCTGTTGAACAGTAAGCCATCAATTTGGACAGTAGTGTCCCCTCTTCTACAAGGGGGTGCCGCTGTTTCAAGCGTTTTATAGCATGGGTCCTTGCTGCTAACATACATACGAATACACAATCACTGGCGGAACCCTTAAATAAGAGACAACTTAATTTTTACAATCAAAACCTTGCTTTCTTTTCATGGTTTACCTGCATAACACCTCCACCCTTACTGTCTTCACTCAATGTTAAAAATTCGTCCGGTAAACCTATTGCCTTTCCTAAAATTAAAGCGTTCCAAAAATGAGCATAAACTTATTAAAATGTATTGAAGCTCTTTCTTTTTGTAAATCTTACCAAACCAGTCAAGGACAATTTTTTCCAGTTCGGTACAGGCAGGACTTGCGGCCTAAAAGAAATACATACACATAAAAAATTAGTAAGGTAGCAAAAAAAACTTAGCAACAAATTTCTAAAAACAAATGTATACAGCTTAAAAAGCGATTTATTTACCCAGGTAAATCCCATACAAGCAATGGCATCGGACAACATGTCAGCAATAATAGACGGAAATGCATTTCCTGATGGAAAGTATGCGTGAAAACGAGGATGTTGCCAATGGGTAATACCTGGCATTATTTTTGATTCGACATCACACATAATAACATCCCAATCTTCGGGATTTTCCGGTGCTTCGTTGCATATTAATTTTTTTAAATAACCCGGCTCCACCGTTGGTGTTACCCTTCTCGACTCGATATGTTTCAGATAATTGCAAATGTATTCCACCATTTCCTTTGTCCTTTTTCGAAATTCATTTTGGTCCATTTTTTTTAAATAAGAACTTCGTACAAACTCCACCAAAGTCTAGTACAAATTAAGCGTTGATATAATCCGAAAAGAAATATTTCGCTTGCTTTTCTCAATTACTGATTTATTATTGTTTCTTTATAACTTTTAACTATTGTTATTTATACCAAATTGTTTTTTTTGATGTGTTAAACTATTGTTCTATAGAAGTTTTCTTACAGTTTTAGTTTATTTCTATTTTAGTACCTACTTAATGTTTTTTTATTGATAAATCATTAACGTTTCTTGTAATGAAATTTTATATCAGTTTAAGATATTTTCGTAGAAAACTACAGAAATGAGCCAAGATTACATTTTTTATTCTTTAATTAAGTGTAAATTTCTTGCTACCTCATTCATAATTTCACAATTTATTATTTCTATTCGTACTAGATTAGATTTCATGATGACAAATAGTCAGCGTTGTCCTTCGGAAACTGTATTGAAAAGATCACCCAAATCTACTTAATTTTCCCGATACACCTGACGTTGGTCCTTATTTTAATCCTGTAACATCAATCCATGCAGGCCCTGTTAAATTTGATTAACTAATTCCTGAGTTGTATTGATTTTATTTTTATATTTTATTACAGACTTGAAGAAGCAAACTTGGCGCTCGAAATCCGACAAAATCGACAATAATACGTATAATCACTATTAATCATCGTCAAAATTTAAAATGCGATTTATTTTTAGACAAAAAACTGTTTTCATTTTTTATTACCGTGGGTAGTGTTCACGTTCAAACATACCTTAAACAATCTAAC
>NW_020440060.1:2722-6596 GCF_000699045.2 Agrilus planipennis
GGTGACATCGTACTTCTTTTCCGTATACAGAATTGAGGAAGATACTGTCGGGGCGACTATTCCCTGAATATATACTTAAATTAGGAAGAGACATGGTAAGGAAATAAATTTAATGGGAATCGGTCGAAAAGGCTCATGTCAAAACGTAGAGATTTTGTGAAAACTTTGTGTCATTGTAACCAGTAAAAGAAAGATACATACCTTTTTACTTTTATTATCAGCCATATTAAATAATTAATACACAAATCTAACGTTAATTAATTAAGTTAAATAAAAAATCTAGAACATACAGTCATACAAACACAGCGTGTTGACCTAACCTATGCGTTTGAATATCCTCAACAGCATTCTTCTTCTATTGGAAAATTATTATTCAATACGCATGCGTATTAATGTATTAATGGTTGATTTTGAAAAAATATTTAAAAAAAACATGAAACTTTTAGCCATAATTCAATGGCTCTTTTGGAGAATACAAAAAAAAGCATTTTCTTCTGTTGATATTCTTTGCAACTAAAAACAAAAAACAGTAAGTGTAAAATTCATTTCGATTCGCCATGTAATTTATGACGATAATGAAGTCTCAAAGTTGTAAAGATAACTACGTATTGAAAATGTTTATGTTGTTAATAGTTTTATAGATAAGCATTTTCAATTTTCATCTAATTGATAAGGCAAAATCTTTTAGAATAAATGCGTTTTATTTTTGATTAATTGATATTGCAAGGCCATCGGGCTTTACCAGTGTAACAGTACTGTAAGGAAGGTTGTCTATGTTGTTGGAAAAAATGATTTTATTTTTACATTAAGTGATCGTAACAGAAAAATAACTTTAGAAATCACGTGATTTATAATCGAGTGAAAGCCCATATTTTCTAAGCTGCTAAATAATAAACATTTCTCCGTTTAGGTCAAATAAAACCGATTTTTTTTAATACAACTAATATTGCATGATTAAACAAAAATAATTTTCTTTTTTTAGTATTTTATCACTAGTAACGTATTGAATACAAAAGAACGTCGTAGAACGTATTTTTGAAATAACGTTTTAGAAACGGATACCAAAATAACAAACCAGAGCTAGTTGTCGTTGTCAGTTTAGAAGAGGTACTTAACCTTACTTCGAAGTGTAATGCATGGTGAGAAAATTCTATAACTAGAAAGTAATATCAATTTCAAAGTGATTTCTAGAAATGTGCTTTGTTCGTTTGTGCTAGAATGTGAAAATTACAGTTATTAAGTGTGTTATTGAAAAATGGCTGGCGTATTTGATATTGAGCTACATGACATTGAAACTGTAGAAGTTGACGATTCTGATGACGATATTATTGAAATAACTGAGGTATTACAGCCAAAAAAATACTACACAACATATATTTGAAAGCATGGTGCTAATTCAGTTTTGAAATTCTTGCCACATATTTTTTATTTGGTTTGCATATGTTTTACATATCTATATATTTTTAGGGTGGATATGATCAGAACCCCAACGTGAATGATATTATAGAGTAAGTATTCATTTACATCTTGTTCATATCTAGATAGTGAATACCAAATTAATCAATTATAAGAGCCTTTTTATAATTATCTTGGATAAACCTTATGTGAGTCGTTAAGTTATCTCTTATAGGTAAAATTGGTTAATTTAGGTCAAATAATTTTAATGATCTTGATTTGTCTGGGTTATTCTATTTGAATTTGTGTTTTTTTTATGTTTTTTACACCAAAAATAAAAGATATTTAAGAATAACTGCTAGTAAAAATGTACAATATCAAATTTTTAAATTATTTTTTTACACCCCATGGGCAGCATATTTGTAAAACAATAAATAGTTTTTGCCTTATTTTCAGTTTTGTAAGACAGAAGTAAAGTGTGTAAGTAGGTCATGGTTATGTCATCATATTGAAATGTAGGACTTTCTTTTTACATGGTCTGAGTGAAAGTAAAAGTTAAAATGAACTAATATGCTCTAAACTATAAAGTATTACATGTTACTAGGTTTCTGGATTTTGCAACGCTCTGTTTGTTTAATCACCGCTTTTTATCCTCATAAATTCGTATTGTATACATACATGTATATGTATATGTTTATCTTTTGAAGAGCTTTTTTATGTACCTTATAAATTGTTTTATTTAGTATGTTTGACTAGTATTATTTAATTTTTTACAGTTTCCGGGTCATTTTTTAATAGAGTATACATTTGAAAGAGCAAAAATATTTGTTTTAGTGACGATAACATTGAAACAGTCCAACTGACTGAACAAAATGTTAACCCTGGACAAGAAAAGACAGGGCCCCATGACTTTGAACTTAGGAAAGTACTGGGGAAAGGGGGCTATGGCAAAGTATTTCAGGTGCGTAAAGTTACTGGTCAAGATGCCGGGACAATATTTGCAATGAAAGTTCTTCGTAAAGCTTCCATAGTTAGAAATCAAAAAGACACAGCACACACCAAGGCTGAACGCAATATTTTAGAAGAAGTTAAGGGAAGAATAAAATGTTTTAATATGATGTTAATTTTTTTAATATTTTATTTTGTCATTTTAGCACCCTTTCATAGTGGACTTAAAATATGCCTTCCAAACTGGAGGCAAACTGTATCTAATTTTAGAATATTTAAGTGGAGGCGAGCTTTTCATGCATTTGGAACGTGAAGGAATATTTTTAGAAGATACTGCATGGTAATTTAGGAGAACAGTTTGTGTGTGATATTTTATATAATTTTTTTCTTTTAGCTTTTACTTATCCGAAATTATTCTAGCACTAGAGCACTTGCATTTACAGGGAATTATTTACAGAGATTTAAAGCCTGAAAATATTTTACTAGATGCTTTCGGACACGTTAAATTGACCGATTTTGGTCTCTGTAAGGAACACATTCAAGAAGGAATTGTTACACACACATTTTGCGGTACTATAGAATACATGTACGTTAAATATTTATTTTTAAAACACTTCTGTCTGATAACAACTATTAGGAATTATTATTTAATAAATATTACTTGTAGGGCCCCTGAAATATTAACGAGAAGTGGCCATGGTAAAGAAGTCGACTGGTGGTCATTAGGTGCTCTTATGTATGATATGTTAACAGGGGCTGTGAGTACCTTTCTCATTCATTATTAATTTCTAATTTAAAAACAATGAATTAGTATTGAATTGTAAATATTAAGCCTTAAAATTTTCGAGTTGAATTTGAAAGCACATTAGGGATTCCAGATTATATATAATATTGTTTTCCAATATGTGGTATGCTTTTTAGCCGCCTTTTACTGCGGAAAACCGCAAAAGAACGATAGAAAAAATCCTTAAAGGCAAGCTGATACTGCCCCAATATTTAACTGCCGATGCCAGGGATTTGATAAGGAAATTGCTCAAGAGACAGGTGCTGGCTAGGTTGGGGTCTTCTCCCGGGGACGCGGATGGCATCAAACAGCACCAGTTTTTTAAGCACATCAACTGGAATGATGTGCTAACAAGAAAACTGGAACCGCCCTTTAAGCCGAGTCTAGTAAGCTATTGTACTTTGAAAACATAATGGAGTTGGCCTTTAGTTGGTGAATGTTCATGAATTAGTTTGTATATATAAATGACATAAAATCTTATATATAAGAGTCATATTAAGGGAAAGGTGGGTGGGGTGATTTTGAATAAGTTTAATTACGGTGAACTTATTCAAATTCCAAACATTCAAATAAAAGATTTGTGAGAAGTTTACAAATTGCGCTACAACAAATTCAACTATTGTACTTTTCGTTTGTATCAGTTTTGGTTTGTAATGTAATTAATAATATTATTTTTTTGAAGGCCAGCGAAGATGACGTTTCGCAATTCGATACCAAATTCACCAAACAAACACCTATTGATTCACC
>NW_020440061.1:0-6616 GCF_000699045.2 Agrilus planipennis
GTACAATATCATCTAGATTCTCTCTATATTCAAACGATCCAGTGATATGCAATTTTAGAAATACATATTTTTATTTTATATGAATAAAATGTACGTAAGGTTTCCAAAAAGTGGGTAAATACCGACGTACACGAGCAGATCAGTCAGCATCTGGCATCAAGGCCTCTCCCGTCAGTTTGAAGCATCTGTGCCTTCTGCGGTAAACCGGGTCGAGATCCGCATCTATTACAAATGCAAATACGTCCCTTTTATCTTCCCGTAGCACAGATGAATTGTGAACATTGAAAATATCAGATATTCATATTGCTCAGTTTCCTTATGCTCTGCGATGTAAAAAGGAAGCGCGACATAAATCTTTAAAACGTTTTTCGGACGAACGCTTGCTGAATAATTGCTGATGTAGTCAGGGCCAATAAGGCCTTAGCCATCAATTTGGCAAGATTTGATTTGTTCGGGGCAGAATTATTCTCGACCTTTTTATAATTCGTTCGGTAGTAATGATAACCATCTAAAAACTAACGATAAAATATACTTTTATTTTTAATGGGTTCATAGTTGAATTAATATTCGGACTACAGGTCCGTGGTCTAAGTGAACTATTCTGTCCAGACGTTTCGTCAGCTACTGAGGCTGACATCCTCAGAGGTAGTGCTGCGTTGACAACGTGAACGTAATTTATATCTCGAAGTCTCGACAGCGACCCAATCGGACAGAGTAGTTCACTTAGACTACGGCCCTATAGCCCGAATCTTTATTCTACTATGGATTCCGGCCGTGAAAGCCTTTGTTCTTATATTTTATTATAATCTCAAGCACAAATAAGCTTAATCGAATGGAAATTTGAGAAATGTACAGAAAAACTTATGATGAAATGGGTCGACATGTTGGTGAAGGCTCTATTTAATTAAAGATCAGGTGTGGATTGCGATTTTAAACTTATTGCACCGTAAAAGCAAGTTGAAATAATATAAAATTTTACATTTTTTCGAGAAGTGGCAATATGTCGCCATCTATAGTACATATAGACAATGCTTTTAACATTTGATGAACTAATAAATCGCCATCTAAAAGACTGATAGTTTTCATTCTGAATTTTTTAGAATTTGGTAATGGCTTTTCCGATGTTTTGCTTATTAGCTGTTGTATTTTATTATGAAAAGTCATTAATGATTTAGACTGTTTCGTACCGAAACTTGGAAACTTCAAACTTTCACGGCACGTTAGGGCACAAATGTGGCAATTTATCTACGTTACGATAGAAAACTTTCCAATTTAATGTCACGTGCAAAAAAGATTATTTCAGTGAAATTTTATACCAAGAGTTTCCGGGAACAGCTAAAACAAAATGTAATAACTTAATAATTGTGTTAAGGTTTTCACGGCCGGTCGATGGCTTTGTAGATCTCGAGTAGAAAAATACTTATTATTAGATCTCAAAAGGCACGCCATAAGCAGTCTCGATAAATCGGTGACTCGTGGCCTAATGCGTGCTGACGAAATTTAATAAAATCAAAATCGAGATCCGCGAGTGTTAGTTTGGATAAATCTACTTTGTCTAGTAAACGCTAAAATTCTATTATTATTACTTATTACATTTTAGTAACATATTCCAGGTACGTACGTACGTACTTTTGATTTCACAATATTTACTGATTTGCCTAGTGAATGAATTTTTAAACTGGTGTTTATTAAACTACAGATTGCTACTGGAAATTGGGTCGCTCGTTTAATAGGTGGTCGTACCCGGAGTTATAACCGAAATAAAGTCGATTGGCCATTACGTCGCTTCCGGTTTATATAAATCACACATTTTTAAATTGAACTGAGGATAACGATCGGAACATGTCGTATAAATTCTGTGTTCGAAATTCTGCAAAGCCTGACGTCGTGTGAACTGCCAAAGATAATGATAATCGAAACGAAATAATAAATTTTATATTCTTTGCATATCCACCATGCAGTGACGCGATCGCTTTTAATTCCATTGACACAGCAGTGATAAATTTCACAAAAATTTTTAGGAAAAAAGTGTTGCAATGGTTACTATGATCAAAATTAACAGTTATTGCAAAATTGCATGCATACGTATATCGCATTTTCTATAATAAAAATATATATAATTTTATTACCGAAAATTACTTTGAGTGTTGCATTAAGACAAACAAAAAAGGAGAAAACAGATAACAAGGACGATATGAAAATAGCCCAGTTTTTACCAAAAGTGGTAATAAAACCTCCAAGACTAAATTGATCATATCATCAGAACTCTTTTATCCTTTTATGATTATATCCTCGCGAAATAGAAAAACTGATGGGTTAAATTAAATCTAATTAAANTGAAGCAAATTGTAGTACATGGGCCTAAGTGGAAGCTCCATACGAGCTAGATTTAAAGAACATTTACATTCGATTACAAACTTAAACAGTCTCTATTAGTAATTTTAATCATAAATACATAATGACTATAATGAGTGTTTACTTTGTCAACGTTTCTGTCTTAATTACTTCGAATGCGTTACTCTCTGAGCGGTAATTTTGGATGCTTGCCCACTCCTGAGACAAATTTCCATCCGTAATTTCCATTTAGTGCCTAGACAATATTCTTAGGGATTCCAATGTTTACAACGTAATTCTAATTTACTAGGAAGGACCTGACCGTTGTTGTAGTCCTTATTTAAATTGCCAAATATGTTTACTAACTTGGGAAGCCTCATGATTCGCATGGAATTTTCATTATACAATGGGTAAACTACAACCGTGCCGTTCATACTCTTGGGTATAAGATAAACACATCGAATTTAAGCGGTGCTCCTCTCCTTACACGGTGGCTCAAATATCTCATTATATCCTTGGCACCGACTTACTACAATTACACCACACACAAGATCAGTTCTGAGTAAACAGTTACAACGGAAACGGTAATAAATTTGAACAGAAGTGGACACAGAATCGACCGTAGGTACTAATTTGTCTTAAAATAAAGAGAGAAATATCAAGACTGGATTCACTAGTTAAGATGTCGTGATTTTCTCTTAACTAAAGGTGCACCTTTATCCTTCATTTTAGGAAAAGGAATCAGTAATTGTAACAAGAGGCAAAGGAACGTATACGAAAAGGAAATGGGTCGTTTGAATTGTAAATTCGGTCAGATGCCTTTGTGAAACTGTTTTATGCCTGCCGGTGTTCTGTGAGTTTCTTGTTAAATTATAAAGAAAGCTCAGTGTAATACTCTAATTAAACTTTAATAGATAATAATTAGAGGAAATAGCCGCATACATCTTTCGGCTGTTAAAAAAGAACGGTAGATAGTTATTTAAACTCCTTTGTACGCTGTTTTAATCCTTGTGGGATCGCTTAACATAAAAATTATATTCAACACAAAGTCAACTAAGCTTTGTAGTTAAAATCTAAAAACAGATTACTGAATTACTTAACCTAATCGACTATAAAGATCTTTCAAGAAAAAGAAAGATAATTTTACAGATTTATTTATCGTCTTTTTGGAAACAATAGTGCCTCAATGACACTAAAGGGTTCTTGTGCCTTTAATATTGAACACAGCGACCTATACCATTAAAAATAAAAACCGTACAAGGGAATTTATTTCCGGTTCGTGTGACTATGGGGGCATGCATGTGTGGAAGGCATGGTTCACTTTGAATGGCTGTCTATTTTATCCTAAAATTTTTACCACTCCATCTCGTACAAGGCTCACGATAAATTAATGAATGGCGATCGGGGAATGTTTTGAGCGAAAGCTTCGGCCGTTTCGTTTTGATTAATAGTTGTCGTGAATGCTGCACCATTCATTCATTAAAACACAATAAAGGCAAAAATCAGGCTTTCAGGCATACCTGGAATTAATCTGCAGAAAATTTTGCGAATGCGGAAATGGACAGATATGAACGTAGGTACCTACACACCGTGTCCTGGATATTAGCCACCAATAGAACTGTTACGATTTTTCTTTCATTTGTACTATAATTCTGTATTAACATCGTTCCTATTGATTCTAGTTCTGAACTTCAATGAAAAGGGATTTAATATCAAGGTGCAGGCAGTTTACTGTATACCATTTCGTACGAAATACGAAGATTTCTAAATCTCAATGCATATATCAGGTATTATCATTTTACAAAGAAAGCACTAGAGGCTGATCTCTGTTTCGACCTTATTAGCTCCATCAGCACATTTAACTCCTACGGGATATCAATGGGTAAGTGGAGGTAGTTGATGAGAGAAAGATGTTCTGTCTACCTTTATCGGATCATAAATAAACTTTTCGATATTCCATTCCCACCAGCTACTAACACTGATGAGCGGGCAGTCCCTCCGGATTACGCCCGAAAGTCGAACCGAAGATCCGCTTCAGCCCCCTTTGAGGAATAGCAGAAAAACTTGGGCGGACAGACTCGGAATTGAACCGGAGTTCTCTCGAGTGCTAAGCAATGATCTAAACCTCTGGGTCATGTCGCTCGGTAAGATTAAAGCACAGCTGCTTCAATTTTATAGCGTATATTTTCTGATAGGATTGTAAGCGAAGTACTTTTGTTTCGCTTCGGCGAAATTAGTCACAATTAAACTTTTCATCGTTAGTTTAATACGTCAGAATCCAGAAAACTAATTGACAAGGTGGTCGAGGAAGTAAAATAAAATTGCAGTAGTTGTTTTATGTTTTTCAACAAATCTTCCTTATTATTGTTTTATAAAAAGAAAGTGTTTCTCAACTTCTCAAATATCTACATATAAGGTATTGGACCTGTACTCGGCGATGGATAAAGTGAATTTAAACAATGCGTTATCGTCTCAAATGCGTAGATATTCACGTGCCGGAATTTGTCGGGGTTGCAACTCTCCCTGTCTGCTGCATTGCAGTGTATCTACCTCAGCACTACGTGATGTAAATTAGACTCGACTGCTGCTTCGAATTTCGAAGAGGAATCCGACCAATGTTCAGTATGCGTGCCTCTCTCTGTTTAAACATAAAACAAGACAATGCCGAAGAGGAATATGCATTGAACATTTGTACAAATGTACGATAACTGTTATTGGAGTCCATATTTCCAGATAATACATATACAAGACTTGTTTTGTATCGGAACGATTTGTTTCTGAATGTAGATACATACACGATTGGATATTACACAGTACAAAAACGATAGAACTGCAAGAGGAATTGCATAAAAATAGGAAAAGCTCATAAAGCTCTAATACAATTAAAATCATCGCAACCAAAATTTTCGTGGTGCAAAGGTGGTGGTGGTTAACTTTCTGTATTTGTAATAAAGAAAAAAGTGATGTTGTAGAATAGAAATAAGAAATGTAATCCGAAAAGGGGTTAACATTGCTTGCAGTGGATCAAGACCGTTTAATAGAAGTAGGTAGTGTTAATGTATTTCTCTTTCCATACTACAACGAAGTTAGTTATCATCTCGAAACAGCAAAATTAGCTTTCAGTTGGCTACATATATATAAAGCCACTTGTATCGAACATTTTTCAGTAAAAGAAGAAAACCCTCCCTAATTTTATAAAGCGCTACAAAAAGGCCCTTTTATTGACGCTGAAAGACTTCCTTACCTTAGTTTTTTTAAGAAACAGAAGTAGATGTTCCAGAAAAGAAGTACTAATATATTGAATTCGAGAGAAAGGAATACATTAACGAATTGTACCTAAAAGAATCCACTATGGTTGATAGGTACTTATACATAGTAGGTAGTAAATGGTAAAAGTTCGCTCCACTCAAATATTGAATTAGGTTCATTCAGATTAAGAATTAACGTTCGATTCCTCCTAAACAAAGAAAAGTAAGAAATCTAAAACAGGAACTACCTGTGCAGAATATTCCAAATGAATTCAATTAAATATAAAATAATAAATAATAACTATTATTAGAAATTTAATTACTTTTCAACTTGTTTTAGTTCGATAAACTGAAACAATTCAATTTCTTCTTGGAAACTTCCAATGTAATTTAAAAGTTAAATCTCCTAACCGGCTGTACAGAAAAAGATAATTATAATTTCTTATTGATCAAGCCATTATGATTGCAAATAGAACCTTAAACCGGAATACCTCATAGATTTAGTTAATAAACGGTTTTATAAATAAAAGTCCAGAATTTGGAATTTATTTATTCCGTTTTACTACTGGAAATTTGCATAATTGATAAACGATTGGAATAAGTAGATACTGAATCTTATTTAACAAACAATAGTTCTAAAAATAACGCTCCTTTTAATCACTGTTATTTATCAACGTCATGGTACTAACTGGAAGAACGGATTAGCGTAGCTATAAATTGGAGGTTGTTGAGGTCTTGAGAATCATCTTCGAATTCAACGTGGGCTCATATAATATTGTTTAAAGCAACATGAGCAGGTCCCGAATAAATATTGATTTACTTAAATATAGTCCCAGAAGGATTACAAATTGAGCTACCTAACAGCTTTTGCACTTGTCGATATATTGGGCAATACGTTGTGCAATAGGGCTAAAAGCCACCGGATTCGAAATTATACAGCACCCAAAGGTACACCTCGAAAGGAATAAATAATCTCAATTATTTGAAAGCTCTCTTTGGAGAGTATAACGTACCACAGTTGAAATCCATACTAT
>NW_020440062.1:0-896 GCF_000699045.2 Agrilus planipennis
CTCAATCACAAAAATTTCAGTTGTCCAATTTGGTGTATACCCCTTTTCAAAAACATGCTTATATTTGCTAATGCGTACCAAGTCACCTATCTTAAGTTTTGGTTTAGGAAATGCTTTAATTCTGCTGTATACAGTTTTTAATAAAATCTCTTCGTTACTGAAATTAACTTGGTTTGGTTTCATCTTGATAGTTTTATGAATTGTGTTATTATGCTTGTCAACCAACTTCTGAAGAAGGTCAATCCATCTGTATGAACCATTTAAACTGAATTCTTTCCACATCCATCCTTTTAATGTTCGATTGAAACGTTCAACAATTGAGGCTTTTAGGGTACTATAAGTGGAGTAATGATTGATTTCATATTTTTTCATTAAATTACTGAACTCTTTGTTATAAAATTCTTTACCAAAATC
The DNA here is from genome assembly GCF_000699045.2 of Agrilus planipennis. Lineage (NCBI taxonomy): Eukaryota > Metazoa > Arthropoda > Insecta > Coleoptera > Buprestidae > Agrilus > Agrilus planipennis. The sequence continues at coordinate 415 of NW_020440062.1, forward strand.
TGTTTGTAAATTTTTCGGTGCTTGTCTAATTAGAATTTGCTTCAATGCTTCAGTTACGTCAGATCCTGATTTATTTTTAACCGGTAGAACCCAAGCAAACTTAGAAAATGCATCAATAACTGTTAATAAATAACGAAATCTGTCATTTTCTGGTGCATAAGTCTGCATCTCTACTAAATCGCTTTGCCATAGATCATTGAGTCCTTTTACAATAACGGTTCGACGTTTAAAGTTTCTACGTACAGGTCTATGTAACTCGTTTACTAGTTGACGTTTACTCATTTGTTAACTTGTTTTACACAATAATCATTGATGTATTCGCTTTCTCCGCTTTTCGTTTCAGCGACGACGTTGTTAAATCTAAACCTGATGGTCCTGTTGACGATGTTGCTGGAGATTCTAAGACAAGTTTCCTTAATTTGCTTTCAGAAAACTCCGATTTTAATTCGTTATGTTCTTTTTGAAGTTTCAACAATGTACTA
>NW_020440062.1:1434-4856 GCF_000699045.2 Agrilus planipennis
TAAAAAAATAACTAGCAACCATACTACTTTAAGACATATTATATCAAAAGCTCGAGCTGCTGTTAAATCAAAAAGACCTACAAATCTAACGGATGCTATTGGAGTTGCCTTGACTGCTGCTAGAAAACATGTTAAAGGGAGAGAAAATGACATTCAATTTCCGCCAAGACGTGTTATACCTATTCCAAAAACTGGAGGTGTTTTACCATTTCTTGTGCCACTCTTTGCCGGTTTGTCTGCCCTCGGAACAATAGCAGGAAGTGCTGCTCATATTGCTAAAACAGTTAACGAAGTTAAAGAAGCACGAAAGCAATTGTCAGAAAATGAACGACATAATAGAAAAATGGAAGCTATAGCCATTGGTAGAGGGTTATTTCTAAAACCGCATCGCAAAGGGCTGGGCCTTTTTTTAAAACCAAAAAACTAGTAAAAATGCTACCAGTGAGAGCTCTCAATGAAATCGATTTATTTAAGTTTACAAGATATATTCCGAACTATAGAGGAACTTTTATGTTAAACGAATTACCACAAAAGCCTCGTCAAAGAGAATGTGGGATCGTAAATTTGGATAAATCAAACAAACCGGGTACTCACTGGGTAGCGTATTATAAAAAAGGGGAGAAAATTGAATATTATGATAGTTATGGAAATCTTAAACCGCCTAAGGAAATCATTAAATATTTAGGAAAAAACATTAAATACAATTATGAGAGATATCAACCCGATAATTCTGTAATATGTGGCCATTTATGTTTAAAATTTCTGTATGAACGAATATATAAATAAAAAAAAGGATTTGGTTAGCTCTTAGTTTTATTTAAAACTTCATCATGTCCAGAACTCTTATGTTCACAGGAAATACGTCAGAATTGCAAGCTACGTATTTTCCACCTATAGAGTTAAACGAACCTTACGAATGTGGTTTCATCAGCTTATACACCTACAACTCCATACCTAACATTGACAACAGTAATAATTTGTTTCATGTGGGAGACGAAGTAATAGCATTACCTACTGGATCGTATGAAATTGACGATATAGGCGCATATATTGATACACAATTGAAGCAGACAAGAACTAAACCTCAAGTTATAATTTCTGCTAATACTAACACACTTCAAACAGAAGTTAAATCAACACATCCTATTTACTTTAACAAGGAAAGATCCATTGGAAGCTTATTTGGGTTCAGTAAACGTACAATACGTCCAAATAAACTAGCTTCGTCTGATTTGCCTGTTAACATTAAGATTGTAAATAATATTCGTGTAGAATATAATATAATAACAGGATCATTTATGAACGGTAGACCTGTTCGTACGATTCATGAATTTTCAACTGATGTCTTACCAGGCTGTAAAATAAATGAATTCCCAAGCAACATTATTTATTTAGCTGTAATAAACGCAAACATCATTCCCTCGATTGTTATTAAATTAGTTGATCAAGATGGAAATGAACTTGATTTTCGTAACGAAGAGATTACAATCAGACTAAATTTAAGACCTATCGCGAACAAAAAATAGTATATAAGAGGCAACATTTGTGGCATAATTACATTACTTATTAGTGTACGGATGCTAAAGAAACAAGGTTTTCTCTCTCTTGACAATTATGATAATATATCAACNGTTACCAATATTGCGGTCCTGGAACGAAATTGACTGAACGATTAGATAGAGATGATCCAGGTATAAATCCTCTGGATCGTGCATGCAAAGAACACGATATTGCCTATGGAAATTCGCAAAATATCTCCTTAAGAAATCAGGCCGATCTTCAACTCGCTGACAAAGCTTGACGAAGGGTGAAATCAAAAGACGCTAAGCTTGATGAACGTCTAAACGCTTGGTTAGTTACAAATACTATGAAAACTAAAGCAAAGCTAGGAATGGGAATAAAGACAAACAAAAGAAAAGAAAGGAAACGAACAAAAAAGAAGGGTAAAAAAATAACTAGCAAGCAAACAACTTTAAGACATATTACATCAAGAGCTCGAGCTGCTGTTAAATCAAAAAGACCTACAAATCTAGCGGATGTTAGTGGAGTTGCCTTGACTGCTGCTAGAAAACAGGTTAAAGGAAGAGAAAATGACATTCATCTTCCGCCAAGACGTGTTATACCTATTCCAAAAACTGGAGGTGTTTTACCATTTCTTGTGCCACTCTTTGCCGGTTTGTCTGCCCTCGGAACAATAGCAGGAAGTGCTGCTCATATTGCTAAAACAGTTAACGAAGTTAAAGAAGCACGAAAGCAATTGTCAGAAAATGAACGACATAATAGAAAAATGGAAGCTATAGCCATTGGTAGAGGGTTATTTCTAAAACCGCATCGCAAAGGGCTGGGCCTTTTTTTAAAACCAAAAAACTAGTAAAAATGCTACCAGTGAGAGCTCTCAATGAAATCGATTTATTTAAGTTTACAAGATATATTCCGAACTATAGAGGAACTTTTATGTTAAACGAATTACCACAAAAGCCTCGTCAAAGAGAATGTGGGATCGTAAATTTGGATAAATCAAACAAACCGGGTACTCACTGGGTAGCGTATTATAAAAAAGGGGAGAAAATTGAATATTATGATAGTTATGGAAATCTTAAACCGCCTAAGGAAATCATTAAATATTTAGGAAAAAACATTAAATACAATTATGAGAGATATCAACCCGATAATTCTGTAATATGTGGCCATTTATGTTTAAAATTTCTGTATGAACGAATATATAAATAAAAAAAACGATTTGGTTAGCTCTTAGTTTTATTTAAAACTTCATCATGTCCAGAACTCTTATGTTCACAGGAAATACGTCAGAATTGCAAGCTACGTATTTTCCACCTATAGAGTTAAACGAACCTTACGAATGTGGTTTCATCAGCTTATACACCTACAACTCCATACCTAACATTGACAACAGTAATAATTTGTTTCATGTGGGAGACGAAGTAATAGCATTACCTACTGGATCGTATGAAATTGACGATATAGGCGCATATATTGATACACAATTGAAGCAGACAAGAACTAAACCTCAAGTTATAATTTCTGCTAATACTAACACACTTCAAACAGAAGTTAAATCAACACATCCTATTTACTTTAACAAGGAAAGATCCATTGGAAGCTTATTTGGGTTCAGTAAACGTACAATACGTCCAAATAAACTAGCTTCGTCTGATTTGCCTGTTAACATTAACAAGGTAAATAATATTCGTGTAGAATGTAATATAATAACAGGATCATTTATGAACGGTAGACCTGTTCATACGATTCATGAATTTTCAACTGATGTCTTACTAGGCTGTAAAATAAATGAAGTCCCAAGCAACATTATTTATTTACCTGTAATAAACGCAAACATCATTCCTTCGATTGTTATTAAATTAGTTGATCAAGATGGAAATGAACTTGATTTTCGTAACGAA
>NW_020440062.1:5248-6300 GCF_000699045.2 Agrilus planipennis
AGAAATATATATTTAACAGTTTTATTTTATATTGTAATTACCCCAAGCATAGGTTGAAACCCCATCCTCCTTTATATGTCTCTTATCATCTAAACAACTTAAGGATATTTTATTTACATTTTGCGTATATATATTATGTATTTGAGATCTAAATATTAACATATTACTATAATAAATCTTCTGCTTATACAAACAATCTCTGTAATTGGTTATACTTAATTTATCTACAGCAATTTTCTTAACCCCTTTCGCTTTCTTTACAACCTTATTATCTGTTACATCTATAGAATACATTTACGCAATACGCAAAACAGATGATGTTTGAATCGCCTTTCTAATCTAATAGTCATTAGACGACTTATAATACGGTGTTAGATTTGTTGACGCTTTAACAATTATTATACTTATGTTCAGTAGCACTTCTAGTATGTACTTTAACGATCTAACACCCGGTATGAGTCTTTTATATACAAAAAATTATTGACGTCAAACGGATCTACTTATCGACCTTTGTTGATAATTATAAAAATGTTGTTAATTATAATAACAAATTATAATCACCATTTGTTTTCTTCATGAATGACACCTTAGGCGCACGTGTTTCTCGTTCCAAAACTAAACAAATTATAATCACCATTTGTTTTCTTCATGAATGACACCTTAGACGCACGTGTGTTTCTCGTTCCAAAAGTGTATCAGGTTATATCAGTATAAAAAACTCAAATTTCAAGTTTAAATCACATCCGACTCAACTTTACGTCTGGTAAGCATTTAATATTATTTGTATTGATAGAGGTTGACGATAAAATTTTTGTGGATGACGAGGAGGAGGATATCGTCGTCGGCGGTGAATCGCAAATGTTTCCTAACGACATGGGATACTACATCAACAACAATAGTCAGTTCCTATAATTTTTTTTGGTTTTATAAGACACCACTAGTAGTATAGCTATAGAGGTTCTGGAACACTTCGATGGTCTACTTTGTATTATACCTGTATGTAAATAAAAAATATTATAATCTAAATGAAAGCTAAAGTTTAATTTAATTTA
>NW_020440062.1:7561-8169 GCF_000699045.2 Agrilus planipennis
AGGAGATCGGGCTGAAACTATAGCTACAAGCTATCCAAGGATGGTACTATAGAATGTCACCTCAAGGTAGGCCTAGTGGCGTCATCTCTTGGTTAGGCCGGAAACTTATCAATCCACCCTCGTATGCTCAGGCTTATTATGTTCCAGACATGAATGCTGTTAGTATACTGAACAAAATTAGACATTATTTTGCTCATCATAATTACCCGTCACAAATAACTTGCGACAACGGTACTGAGTTCGATAATCACCTATTCAGAGAATACTGTCATATGTTTAAAATAAAAGTTCATTATGTTACTGGTCACAATCCGAACTCCAACTCGCCCGTCGAAAGATTACATTCGACTCTTAAAGAAAAATTAAAAATTTTGCGCTTAAAGAACCCGTAGAAAATTTAATGGTAACGGCAATAACAATTTATAACCAATCGGTTCATTCAACCACCGGTTACACACCTTTTACACTATTGTACGGTCCATATGAAAATTTGAATGCACACGAGCTAGATTTAGATTTAAGAATTTATGAGGAGTATAATATAATAAGCGAAAAAACGAATTACTTCCGTTCTACGAATTACTTTATGATAGGATGTTATCTAAAGG
>NW_020440063.1:0-6836 GCF_000699045.2 Agrilus planipennis
TAAAACGATGGCAATTTAAAGTATTATTGACTAGAAAACAGCCTAATAACACAATCTTACTTAAGCGCAAACAAACTTTACAAATAAGTCAATATATATATATATATATTCTTCCAAATGGAGATATAAATTGTAATTGTGTGGAAAACTACTACGAAAAAGAAAATCCGTATATACGTATTCATGCGATGCTAAATATTTAGAAATGTACCTATAGTTTCTACAAACAATAAAAATATTGCTGCCTGTAAAATCATAGATGTTGATAAAAAAATGGTTTATCTTAATATTAGTGACGAAAGTAAAGGAACAGTATGTACTATATCGTTACTACGTATGTAAAAGTGAACAGTTTCTCATTGATAAAATATGTTTCTTATTCATTAATAATAAAGTTCATTTTTCCAAATATTTTTAATGGGGTAGCAATATTTTTTTCCCGCGGGGGCCACATGTGGCATTCCTGATAATGTGTAAATTCCTTGCCCTATGGGGCAACTTCATGGAGCCCACAAAAGGTAGTGTGGATACCCACTTAGGTACCCTATCTACACTCCCTTTAAAATTCTAGTCGGGAAGCAGGAACGAAATACATGAAGAAATATTACTAAATAACAAAAAACAGACCGTTTTATAAAAGATAACTAAAAGGGTGAAATCAAGGATTAATTATTACAAATTAAAACCCCATCGTTGGCCTAAAATATTCAAGTTTACAAAAATTTATTCTACCAATGATGTTTACACCCTAAATAATGTACCATGCGTACAGAATCTAGACACATGATACCGCTATCCCCTTAACGGTCTCCATCCCGTTAATTTATTATCTGTGCGGTACAACACGAACTCATTCCACTCTGTGGTCCACTAAACAGTCGGCGAAAATTCGTATCTTGTACCTACAAGGGTGCTTAAGTGTACACTGCCTACATCATTTTCAGTAATAAACAATTTTTTTGGTGGCCGATNTGTACCATGCGTACAGAATCTAGACACATGATACCGCTATCCCCTTAACGGTCTCCATCCCGTTAATTTATTATCTGTGCGGTACAACACGAACTCATTCCACTCTGTGGTCCACTAAACAGTCGGCGAAAATTCGTATCTTGTACCTACAAGGGTGCTTAAGTGTACACTGCCTACATCATTTTCAGTAATTAACAATTTTTCTACATTCATTTGATGTTTATTTACGGCCTATAGGAGGGAGGCTGATAAAAAGCAACCTTTTCGTATTTGGAATAACATTGAACGATAAACATCCTGCAGGAGCAAATTTATTGTTCGTAAATGTATAGGTGCATGTTCCCAAATGCAAACACTGTTGCATATTATGCTTATAAGAGCAAACTAAACAACTCTCATTTTGGGCTTGCATTAGTGCCGCGCATCAGCATGGGCCAAACGAACAATAAGTAATCAAACAACGAACCATAGCTGATGGGTCCGTTTTTGTTTAACCTGGTTTCATGTTAACTCTATTCCACCAGAAATTTAATTAACAAAACCGCTTTTGTTCAAAATTCTTTTTTTCTCTGTTTCGGCCATAAACAAACACTTAAACAATGTTATAATTACAACGCTAATTGAAAACTTTTAACAGACCCGCTCACCACACGCTACCATTTAATTAAATCATTTACCGAAAAACAATCCAAACTTGTAATTTCCATTCGCCGAATTATTTAAATGCACTGTTTCCCTTGTCATAGGTATGTATTCTGCACTGTTTGTTTTAGTTTAATGTTTGTTTTTAAATGACTGTTTTCTATTTACATGGCGGTAATTTAGTACAAGTAAACGTACATGCAAACGGCGTAAAAATCAATAATAAAAATACAGTTATGGAAACTGTTAAACAACGACATCAAAAGAAGTTCTCATTACAATATAGAATATAAGCAAACCGCAGTCACATGTAAGTATATAAAACAAGACTATTTTGCATATTACTATGTACGAGCATTTCGTTAATAATAAGTGCGGCAAATTTTATTACTTTTATGACATATCTCAATTGGACAGTTATAAAAAATAATTTTACATTATGGTCATTTCTAATTATAAAAGTCCTTTAGCGAAACAGTCATTTTTCATACGTCAAATAGGACAATATATAATTCTCTCTTTCGCATACTGGTAATAAACAAATTAAAACCGAACTGCTTCGCTAATTTCTATATGATCTGTTTTAAAGCCTCTTTGCCAACTAAATGATCGAAGTGACCCTGGGGTGCCGATTAGCTCGACATCCACTTTTAGTCCACACGATAACTTTCGAACCTTCCGCTCAATTTGCTTAATACCTTTTGTTTTTATATTCATATCATGTGGATTAAACTGCTTCCTTTTTATATATATACCTACATCAAAACGAGCATCCTCAACAAAATGAGAAAAAGGCTCAAAAATAAGTGTCAAAAATATAATAGAGTTCCTTGTTTTCATGCCAAGGGCTAAAAATGATCGTATATTTGCTACTAGAGACGTGAAATATCCTTTTTGGGGCACTTCTATATTCGCACAAGTTTATTTAAATTTTTTAAAAGAATTATGAGATTTTCCAGCATTGAGTATTGATATACATATAGTGTGAATAATTTCCTTCCTGGGATCAATAGTTTTTCTTTACTAATGCGGATAAAAAATTAACCAACTACCCTTCAAAAAGTAGTATTTTAAGTTTTCTTAGCAGTACACATACTTCCAAGATAAATTTTTAGATAATATTGTTTGGAAGATGTACTTGAAAATTGTCAATGAACAATTTTTGCTGCTGTATTCATTGAAAGTAGCTAAGCGCTATATTCTGAAAATTTTTTAGAAATTAAGAACGTGTGGCTTTGGTAAAGACTATAAAAGGAAAAATCTATTAGATGAATGACTAAAATCAATTTTCTTTGGAACATTTCGGCAAGTATTGGGCACTAATATTCACCCACCAATTCTCATTATTCTTAAAAGAAAAGTGAAAAGAGTTTCCCTTACCTTCCACACTTGCAAGTGAAAATTAAAAGGGAAGCCCGTACAGTAGCATCAGCAAGTGAGCATGAGAAACAAAAAAAGTTTCTTTTTTAATTAGATGTTGACTATTTCCGGCATACATTTGCCGACGATAGGACACTTAATGTAATAACAATAATCATACACTCGTAAAATCACGAGAACACTCGAAACGTATTTCTCTTCTAAAAAACTACGTTCTTATTGGTAACCCTACTATTTCATCAACCATTCATTATGTAAAATGCCATAGGTACAAACCATTATTAATATATTCAGTTAGTTACGAACCTCTACCGAAGAAGACAATTATATTGATTACTCAAAGGGAAACCTTGTAACTTTTTATTTATTTCGTCTAAGCGATGGGTACGGCAGTTCTCCGTTTTCTTCGCAGTTCCTTTTAAATTATACATGTACGGTTTGAGCAGAGATGCAGATGTATGTATATGCATGTTAGAGTTGTTCAGGAATTCAATCCACAACCTTCATCAATATTCGGTTCATACATAGTTAGGGACGTATGAGAGAGGGGGATTTTATAATCAAAGTAAGTAGTTCTCGGACGAACTGGCTTTGATTAAATAACGACGAGGCTGCACGATATAAAATAATTCTCATATTAGCAAAACAGGAAAAAATAGAGGACGAAGTATGTCGCGATCTGGACAAGGATAAAAACATCTTTTCCTTAGCTTATTATATAAACATGCAAGGTATGAAACAGGATGTTCAAAAATAAATTGGAAAGGGGAGTTCTTTTTGGCTCCTTCTTTTACTTTAGTTGTCGATGAAGTTTAATTAATTAAACAAGTGCGTGACCCGACTAGAATTTTGAGAGGTTTGCAGGTAGGATACCTAAGTGGGTAGCCACACTACCACTTATGGGCCCCATGAGGTTTTGGGCAAGGAAGGGGCATATAAAGCTTTGCCGCATTTGCGCATCACGAGCAATGCCCCATGGCGCCTCCGCAGGGAAAAATTATTATTGCTATCCTATTAAAAATTTTTGGATAAATGAACTTTTTTGGTGGGATTTTCACAAGGAACCTACGAGGAAATCCCTATATCGACATGCTCTTACAGAGCGACCTTCGACCTATTATATTGGAAACGTCGAACGTGTACAAATGTTCCTTTAGTTTCTGGTATCAACAACGTTATATACTTACATCAATATATCAATTAAATAAGTTAACCTACACAGTAAATAGTAATTAGGAAGTACTGTTTCTATAACTCGCATTTATTTTCATTAAAGGTCTCGGCATTCTACGTTCATTAAAAAAAAAATGCAGAATGATCAGTTGCATGTCTCGTTATGTGAGTGACAAATTATCCATTTGTGAAATTTTTTTTTAAAAAGTTGGAATTCATGTGGATGAGCATTTCGTGAGGATCCTACATGGGTGTTGCATATATGGTCGTGAATGGTATAAACTGAAGGTTCACTTTTCATTTTTCTTACTATTACTATCATCATAGTAAGGTCATGTTTAACACATAAAATACTTCAATAGCATCAAATATCAACTAAATGCCTGTACACTGATATCATATTAACTGTCATTATTTAAGGGCTTTATCAGTTTGGCCAGCTTGGGACACGCCAATGAGATCGAATAAGATCGAAATCGCGATGTGCGTTTGGTGGCTCCGATAAATTTCTGATCAAGAACTTAATAAACGTTTTTGTTTGACTACACATATTGAATATTGATTAATTCGTTACAGTTACAGTTTATTTTCGTAGAACTTGATATCAATATCAGATATTTGTCGGCGTATTGTCTTTGATGTGATAGGTTGGGAAAACATTCCAATATAGAAAAAATACAATCACTCAAAAACAATGGTAGGTACTTAGATACCCGATCGCGCTGACCGTATTTGTACGTATTTATAAAATTTTCTATACGATTAGGCGAAGCGTTTAAAAAAAAGAAAAATTCGTATAGACAATTACCGAAAATTGCAAAACGTCGCTGGCCTTGGGCATACGTTTTCACGTATGTATAAATAGTCACAAAAATTCAAATTGGCATCATTTTTAAACTAGACTCTTAAAAGATTGTATAAGNGAAAAGGACGAAAGGCATTTTTTATACAGAAAAAATACTAAAAAATTAGTTATAGGTGGTCGTCGAGGATATTTGACTTTAGTATTTTAGGCCACCAATGCGAACGAAGCCGCAGGTAAAAGCTAATAAGCTGCAAATAACAAATAAATGTTGTGTGGAATTTTTTCACATAACACTTAATTTTCATCCAAGATAAGTATCGCCATAAAAAAATACCAAAATGGGGAAGTAGGCGAAAAATTAATTTATTTACTATTGCAATATCTAAAGGAAATTAATATTGCGTTTGAAAATAACAACATCCATTAAATTTACGTTAATTTAAAAATAATTAGTATTACTTATGTACTTGGGTACTTAAAAAATTCGATTACATATTTCATTATACGTAAAGCACAACAAAACTTTTGTGTAGCAAATTAACAGTAGAAATAATTCAAGTTAAGCTATGGATTTTCGCTCGTGCGACATAGAAAGAAAAATTTCTGCCAAAGATTGTGTAGTTTTTATGTACGGTGAACTTTTTGCCTTGCTTATACACAACAACAGTTATCTTCATTAATTACATTGCAGTTATTAGTTACTTCACCAAATGTAGTATATGTATTTAATTATGGAAATGACACCTGCAATTTTCATTATAAAGCAATTAGATATTTTACTCCATCAGAAAACTAACAACGAACATTTATATTTAACAGAATAGACATAGACATTAATTGCTTAAAAATTTTAAAGATACGAGAATATTGCTCATAGAGGAGCTATTAAAATAATTTACACCTATATGCTAAAATAAGTACGTCATATTTGGTAGGGGGAGAGAGTGAGTATAACAGAGAGATAGAGATATATGTAAAAAAATACAAAAATAATAAGTGTACTGTCTACGTACCTATACAATACAAACCGTGGATATGGAATTGTAATTAGTATGGAATCATAGGGGATACGTTCCAAGGTTCCAAAATAAAACCAATATGTATCAAAATAAAATCAATATATTGATAAATTCGCAATTAAAAGTAATCGTTATAATCACCTTTAGACAAGGGTTTGAATAATTTAGTGATTTTATCTTGTTTTGAATTTTCAAATTAGTCCACTCGGTTACATCTTTTATAAAAACTGCCTAGGCACATATCAACAGTACATAGTCAAAAGATGCATTAAGGGGATTCAGTAGTACACGTGCCGTAAAGTAAAAACATGCTTATCGGTTGTAGAAATCATGAATTTTTAGAACAGAGGTTTGAAATTGTGTAGCAAAAGAGATAAAGCTTTGTCCTAAAGCCTGTCGGAGACTATTTTTTAATTTNCAACTTTAAGCACTTGTAAAAGCTTTTAATGACCATATTATTGAAAACCAAAAACGTACCGAGTTAGTGTGAACCTTTGTCTGTTACCATAGAAAAAATTACATATTTATCTCGTAGCGTTAAACCACAATGTGTAGAATGGAAAAATTCACACTAGGCACGAGCGCGGCCTACTGCGGTCAATCCTCTTAATAAATGACACCGAATCCTTTTCTGTTTACCGATTTCATTCGCGAATAACGAAATTTTTGGCTGTGAATACAAGAACTGTGTTTTCATCCGCGACTAATGAAAACGCGAATAAGGAAACCGTGAAAAAGGAACTTTTACTGTAGTTGATGTAACTATAACGACTGTCATCGCAAAAATTGTGCATTTGCTTGATAATCCACGAGTGAAGATGCATCATATTTATTATGTATATTAT
>NW_020440064.1:0-2730 GCF_000699045.2 Agrilus planipennis
ATTATTCATTACTGCTTACTCTCTCGTACTCATAGAAGGGCATGGAGTTACTCAAATTAACCTCAGGTAGCGGCTCCTACGAAGTTAAAGTTTGCTCGGCTCTGGCCTATATTATATGTATACCCACAGTCATTGCCTACAGCGTAACTCATGTAACTCATAAATTGATAAAGGTTTTCATGGCCTGGAGGCGAACTGATGCTGTCCTGATTCAAGTCTAAAGGCTGTCATTGGTTGCAATTGCTTCCTATCATTTCGCTAACATGTGTAGCGAGCTTCTTCAGACGTTCAGGACAGTCCACATCCAACATCGAAGATGGAACGACCTCTGAAGATGCTCGCCACTCATCAGTCCATCAAACTGTTTCAAAGTAAGGATTCGGTTCATTTGTGAAACTGTTGTGAGTTCGACCATAGTATCTCTCAAGCTTTTTCTGGAGTTGTCCTTTATAACATTAAAAACCTGTCAAAATTTGTTAAGTATACCTTAACTTTTTCTTAAAGGCAAAAGATTATTGTGACAAATCTTATCATATCTTTCATCAAATTGGAAATGGTGTTTGATTATGATAAGATGTTAAAGCGCAGCATACAACCGTGTAAAGGTAAACTATATCAAAGACCAATAAAAAAAGATTAAAATTCATCTAGTGATATTAGCGACATAGACAGATAGGCAGACTCAATCCGCTAACTTGCATTTATAAGGGATATATGATAGATCAAATGACCAGAGGAATGATAGATGCGAAGATCTATTATATGCAGGCATGACCCACAAGATTTATTTTACGGATCCAATTTTGAATTTACCAATGCAATTCCGATATGACCTTTTCTCGAACATCAGTGCGATTTTGAATCCAGTACCGACCTAATGACTTTTAGGTTTAGAAGATTTTACATTCCACCTCTAAGAAGGTGAAACCGCGGAAACATTTTTAGATAGAACACCTTGTTTCAATGAACGGAAGTCAGAATTGCTAAAATGAAGAAGTTGTATCAAACCACAAATGTGTAAATTAAAATCCTTCATCCAACGTAACTGAAAACTAACTGACAAATGGTTTTAGTTGATTGCTTAGGATCATTCGGTTGCGGTTATAAAAAGGCGTTACGAACAAAGTGAATGACCGAGCGGTATGGCCTAGAGGTTTAGACTATTACTTAGCTTTTGGGAGGACATCGGTCTGTTCTGAACCAATTTTTTCTATGGTTTCCTTGAATCATTTAAGCAAATGCTGGGACAGTAATCTTTCATTCTATTCTGTCTTCATTTCGTCCGTCTCACCTATCTCACCCCAACCATCCATCCATTCCACTACTCCTAAAAGGAGACTAGAGGACTAACCGCCCGTCAGTAATTAGTAGTTGGGGGGAACCAAACACCCAATAATTTTGTTTCGAGGTGAATGTTCTCATGGTCGTCAGGTCCAACCTTTTCTTCTAAAATAATTTTCTAAAGTTTTTATCTTGATTTGATTCTTCAATTCCCCCCCCCCCGTGCCTTTACCCCTCTGTTCTGATCTTCAATGTCATCTCTATCTCCATTCGCGTCCACAATTACCATTTATAATTTACAGGTGCTAAGTGTCTTTGCGTGCTTGCCCCCCAATTAAAACTATTTAAATGTTTTGGTGTACAAGGTCACCTCCATCCCCCACCCTTTTTCTCCCTGTCCCAGCAACAATCGCCATTTACCAAAGATTCTTATTTTCTAAATAATCTTTATGTGACTATTGATGGCCAGTCTATTATTGGTTTCCTCTAAATTGGGTTGAAACCCAATAATAATTACTTACACTACAGTAATTAATTCCAAAGGTAGGTAGCAGATAATGGATATTTGCGAACATTAGCAACTAGGTTATGTACGTAATATTTTTGATCCTATTAACATACTCACGCCTTTGTTTCGTTAAATGTAGTAAACGTGGATACACATAGTTGTGTCATCATCGCGTAATTACATTGTACAGCTTTTTATATTTATTCAGCGTGCCGTAATGGAGCTTTAAGTAAAACCAAATGTTTTCCCAACGTATTGCCGATAGAAACATGTTCTAATTTACAATAATGGGGTGGTTTTTATTCAGTCCGCATGTCCTCGTGATCGGCACTTGTTTTCCTGGAATGACCTCATTTCGAAAGGCTTGGAAGCAAGTTTCGAATATTTTAATATGGCCGCAAAATAAGAAGATGAAGGAAAAAGGTCGCATCTTTATTACTCACAAAGAACAGTAGTAGTATGTATTGTACGTAATAAGTACATAGCTCTGTCTGTCGCTTGACCTATATTTCCTAGTAAGTAGAAAATAACGGGCGATTTTATGGAACTTGCTGATACGCCCACTTCAATTAAAACAATTAATTATTTTAACGAGTTTCATTACACAGCAATAATACTCGCAGGTAAATAATGAGAGTTGAAGGGTTAAGAGTGGACAAATACAATAAAAAATATTAATAATATAGGTACTTATACATATAACAGGTCAATTGAAAAGTTCCCGGCCTAAAATAGTAGAACACATTTTTTTTGCAAAATTCGTTTTTTTTATTCAACATAATTCCCTTCAAGGGTGATACACTGATTATAGCGATCCTCCAACTTTTCGATACCATTTTTGTAGTACGATTTGTCCTTTGCTTCAAAATAGGCCTCAGTTTCGGCGATCACCTCTTCATTCGACGAAAATTTTTTCCCAACGAGCATTCTTTTGAGATCTG
>NW_020440064.1:3136-7181 GCF_000699045.2 Agrilus planipennis
CTTGATGGTTGATTTTCCTGGGGCAGTGTCCGGAAATTCGTTATCAAGCCAAGTTTTTGCTTCAACTGTATTTTTTCCCTTCAAAAAGCAATATTTTATCAACACGCGAAATTCCTTTTTATCCATTTTTTTCACAATAACAAAAGTTGCTTCACTAAAAATGCTATAATTCACAAACTAACGATCCGACAGTCGTCAAATTTATAGACGCGTCTTTTGAAGGTTAGGACTAACTGAAAATCATATGGATTTAGTTCGACTGCCGCCATCTATGTGTCAGGCCGGGGACTTTTCAATTGACTCTAGTATAAAGACACCTTATGACCAATAGAAAATATGGTTTCTGTATACGTTATGGGACTGGCGTCTGGAGGGGGAAATCGACTGGGGTGGGAGACCTTGTAGATCTTTAAACAAATGTTTACTTTTGAAGACGCTGGGGTGGAGGTAAAAATTGGAAATGATAACTGTGTAGATGAGACGGACCGTCTGTCAGTGGTGTTGGAGTTGGAAGAAGGGATAGGAATGACCTTGCAGAACATCATCTACAAGGCCATCCCTACATCTTCCACCTACACAGTATTGTATTAACAAAAAAATATAGTAACAGTCCACTACAATTTGTCGTGAACTTTCTTCTTTGAATTTAGCAAAAATTGAATAACTTACAGGTTACAACTTTCATGGAAATGAAAAAGTTCAGAAAGCATTAAGCACGGTCCTGTTAAGAACGTGAAGTGAAGTGGGTGTATTATACCTGTAGTTAAATTTTTTATGATCACTTGGCTTATAAGATCCTGCAGAAGTTATCTTGTTTCTGCTTTTGGTTTGGCCAAAAATTCAACTTGAAGCCGAAAACTGCAAGATCGAAATTTGTTATTTCTATTGGGATCCGTCAAATGGGCATACACCATGTGGTGGCAAAATTTATAACTCGAATGACGGAAAAATTTACATAGGAACTGTGCACGCAAATTGTAAAATTGTTTATTAAAATAATAAAACACGTTAAAAAAGTAAAAATTTTTTTGATGATGGAGTCGACGAAGTTTTCTTCTAAAGTTAAATCAAATAAAAAGTTAATATGTTCAGTGAAAAGCTGCAATAGCACTTCAGACATAGATCTTCACTCTTCAGCTACATTAACTACTTTCCAATAAAAACTAACCGTTTTATATATGTAAAAAATATATTCGGAAAATTAGAGAAAAAAGTAAACTAATAGAAGCTTGGATGAAAGCAGTAGGTATCAAAGAAGTGAATTCCGGAATAAAAATTTGTTCACGTCATTTTAATGCACATGATTATATTTCAGCAAGTATTTACCATCAGCCATAACCTTAATATTTAAAACTAGAATCATACTAAAATTATAAAGTGAGAAATTATTTATTCCTGTGTAATTGATTTAACACAATTCTAATGATACGATATAAGTATTTTGAGGTTAAGAACCTACCTGCTGCAATACAACAAAGTTGCAATAATGTGTTTGCAACGTTCTCTTAAATCGGCTTTGCACGTGCAAGTCATTGATATGATATTGCTTAAATCACCCAGAATCACCTCACCAATTATATAACGTGAATCACTTTTTAAATCCGAAGTTTGTAAAAAGTAGGCAGTAAACTTGACGGAATTTGAAGGCTAGCTTCCGGATTTGTTATTTCCGAATTTTATAATGTGATTGGCATTAAAAACACGCTCACCTTCAACGAAATTTCCTTTCCGAGGCTTTGTGTCAGCCCAATCACATATTGTGTCAATACTTATCATTTTATCGTAATTTAAAAACTTGGAAATTGCATGGTACACTATAGGAACTACGGTAAATTTTCCCTAATCGGCGCCATGTTTTTAGGCTCCTCCCGTTTGACGGATCCCAATTGTCGATATAATGATTGGGAGATGAGGACAATATGTTACCGAGTTTTTTTTCTGTTTTAGCATACTCTGCGCCTAGTGCTAACGAAGATTACGACCCCGAGTTCGGTGAAGACGATAAGGACATGCAAAATGATAATAATGATGATTACGGTGACGAAGATGAAGGAGAAGATAGTCCTGATTTACCAGAACCAACGATAAACACCGTAGGTCAAGATTTTATAGCGCGGGAAAATGAAACTGTTTATTTACCGTGTGATGCCAGCAATGCAGGTAAGCAAACGTTAAGAACAAATTATTAAAAATATAATGCATAATTATTTTTAATTAGTACAAAAGCATAATGATTATCTCAGGAATCGATTAGGAAATACGACCCTGATAATTTACGTAATCTGTTTAATAAATGTAAACCGAGGTCAAAAAATCATTAGGATAGATACATCAAACATATCTTTTAAAATACCTCCCATTTTTGGTAATTGCTCCTACCCAATCTCCGTTTCCATTATTCAAAATGTTCGTTACAAGTAAGGCTCGTCCTTATTGTCATCACGTGCCACCAGTGTTGTCATCGCATGACCATATTACATTTAGAGAACAAAAGGGAATTACTAGGGATGGTCGTGCAGCATGGTGATCGAATAAATAGGCCAGAAAGCGTTGCTGAAAGTGCAAGTGTATCGGCATGATATGCAGCGTCCATCCATTACAATCTCCTTGTTTAAAAAGCGGCGGTTACTATTTGTCCTTTAAGATAAAAATGCTATGATAGACATTCCCATTAGTGTCCAAAATGAAACGAACACAATTAGACTCATTTTGGATCGACTTTTTATCAACTTCTTCACGGGCTTTAGTGAAACGTTTAATTTGTTTGAAAAGACCTGATTTCTTTGGTGTGTTATTTTCATAAACAACCCCCAAGGGTTTATCAATTTCCTGAAAGTTTTCCTAGGTTTCACAAAAAAATTGATGGTGAATATTTGTTGTATCTGTTAATCAATCTCAATTGTCTGCAAGGGTAATATAGTGTGGCATACAGAAAAATATTCTCCTCGTAATTATCTTCGGTGCTTCCGTGTATCTCCCCCTCTTGCAGCCTATACTCATGACGATATATATCACCCCTAGACTCTCATAGCCTTATAATGACATTCAATTATGAAAGTATACAGTGTGTATTAGGTAAATTCTAAGTTATTCATCATTCTATTTTAGGTTTGTACGTGTTTCTTTATTAACGTGTTTTTAGATACTCTGGTCACATTTTGGAGTAAAAATGGCGATTATATATTCCAAGACGACATTCGATTCAATAACTTTGGAAAGAATTATCAGCTTTTTCCTAACAGAACTCTCGTTATAAAAAATGTAGAAGCAAATTATACTGGAGATTACACATGTTCAGTGGTGAGCAGCGAAACCAGTCAGATTTCCATTACCCATAGGTTATTTGTCCAATCGTCCCCTTCCATCATATCGTTGGAAGCAGCGAACAACAAAACAGTGGTAAGAATAAATAGTTAATAATATCAAAACCAATATCGCGAATTCGAACTTGGATCGAAAACAATTCCTTATATTAGAAACTTATACAAAAAAAAATAACATGGGAAAATTGGTCACCCCCTTGCTGCGTGTATGTGTATCTAGTAATTTTGAAAGTTGAGTTTTGCTCAAATTTTTCTAGTACGAACATGGCGAAAGATTAGTATTAGTATGCAAAGCAAGTGGTTATCCAAAGCCAACGATTATTTGGTCATTTAAAGGACAAGGGATAGTTGGAGAAGGAGATTCTATCACGATTGATAATATTAGCCACACGGATGCTGGTTCTTATCAGTGTTTGGCGGATAACAAGATTGGAATTCCTGCACACAAGGCAATCCGCATCAGTGTTGTCCGTAAGTAATAATAAATGCTATACAATGAAGCATTGATATAAATAATAATAGACAAAATCCACGTTAAATTAAAAAAACAATACAACGTGTAATTATACAACACGCTACTGAAGTGAAACTTCTTCAAACACACAAACATACCGGGATAGGGGTTAAGGAATTGGTTTAATGGTATTATTTGTACACTATGAATTTAAATTTTACACTATACATACCGGAGTTGCCTGTAACAAACGTTACACTGAAGCGCG
>NW_020440065.1:0-3837 GCF_000699045.2 Agrilus planipennis
AAAATTTAAAGTATAATGTAAGAACACAGTTAAATGGCATTCTTAAGGAACTTCAGCAACAAGAGCAGAGTGGCGCAGTGGAAGCGTGCTGGGCCCATAACCCAGAGGTCCGTGGATCGAAACCACGCTCTGCTAGTTCTCTTTTTTCCGCAATTTTTATAAATTAACACGGAAATTGAGTTATTTATTTTAAAATAGAAAGGGCGTAGTATTTATAATCTTATCTACAAACATAGGTGTTCTTTTTGAAATTGAATTATTATTCTTAACTTTATGGGTTATGGTTTAATTACTATAGGTCAAGTATTTCATATATAGTATAAGTTGTCTTATTGACATTTAAAAAATACATGTCGCTAATTAACGTATTTGATAATATTTTTATCGTTTCATCAAGCTAAACAAATATGAGAAGGTGTAGAAAACAGGTAGAAAGAAAATATGCTAAGCAATCCATTTAACTAAACCTTAATCTCAATTTTTAGACAGATTCTTTTACTTTTTTAAAAAGAAGTCCATCTTTAGTAAAAAAGATCTTACCAACACCCTCACAATGTCGAACAGTACAGAAAAAGTTAATAGGAGTCAAAATGGGCAAGTAACAATACTTATGATGAACTGATATCTAATAATAAAGTAAAATTAGATTCACTATTTACTATTTTAACGAATTTCTTAAGATAAGACTAGGTAGAGTTATCAAATTTTCGAATTAAAATAAATAATTACTAGCCACAATTAGGGCAAAAATCTATAAAAGGTACAACAATAATTTTGTAATTGGAAAAATAGAATTATGCTTTAAAGACGTTTTAGACCATCCGTTTTATTCTCAGATCAAAAGCGGGGTAACGTTATTTCCGATTTTGCAATTAACAAATAAATCTTGCAACCCCCATGAGGCTCTGATAGAAACAAAAGCAATAACGGAGTTGATTTCTCGTAATATTATTAAAATTGAAGAGTCCTTCAACAAGAATTAAGGAATGCAGTTTTCCTCCATTTAATGTTAATATTTCGATCGTTGAATTTTTAAAACAGTAATCATTGACACGAAATGTTATTAAGTAGCCGAATATTTTACGAGATTGCATGCAAGTTAGGTAGCTTGAAAGAATTTATGCAACACAAATCTGGATCAAATTAAATTATTCTTTTTTGTTTCAGAGCTCCAGTGTGTTAGGATGGAGAACCATGAGGTTTGATGGAATTCAGGGGATAATCAAATAGCAGCAGAATGCCTAAGGTTAGATTTTTTTTCAATGTCTGGTAGCTATTTGAGTTACTTTATCTGTTTTAAAAAGCACATTAGAAATGTCAGGCTCATAGTTATACATACATAATAAAAAGGTCACTAATTTAATGACAAATGGTGAAACACGAAAACAATTACCTACTTTGTAGGTACTAAGGTGAAAGCAAAGTTTTGCAATATTAATTTCTAGATATTTTGTATCTTACTATTCACAACTTTATCAGAAATGTGATTGCATTACAGATAACGATCGGTATAAAACAGTTGCAAACCAAGACGGTACGATTAGAGATGTGATTTATTTAAAATACAAACACATAATTAAAATTATCTATTTTTGTCTTGCAGTTAAATACTTTTTTGAGAAAAGCATTTTGTATTTTATTTAAAATACTTTTCCAAACCTTTTCTATTTATAAAGTGCATGCACTATACATTTTTGGCGTCAAAGGTTTTGATAGTACCACCGATCAAACATTATATAAAATGATGAATGAAAGTTACTCACATCAGCCATTGAAAGTATTAGAAACTTAAAAAGGGGACAAAGAGACATGCCCTCTATTTCTTTAACTGAAGAGCCCAAAAAAATTCTAAACTTTTTGGAAATGGATAATCTAAAATGTTGGATCAATATTGTTTTCCGGGTTCAATGTCATAATCCATAGATTTTTGAAATTCCAAATTGATATCAGCACCTTTCAAATTACCACTTATCATACCTTTAACAAGGAACCACGAAATTCTATGTTTTACGACAAAACAGCCCGCAAAACAATATCGAATTAATATGCGACAGCTGTAGAAAATAATTTGAGAAATTTCACTTATTAGATGAACCGAAAGCTAAAGAAACTAGGGATTCCATTTCTTTTTCTTGTTGCAATGTGTAAAAAAGATGGGAAACAAAATTGGGTTGTAATATTTTGATATAAAATGATTGATGTTGATTTCACATCAATAAAATTATTTGCAACCCTATTTTGGCTCTGATCTTTCTCGGTAAATAAACTCATTTGCTCCTGAAGTTTTTCTCACACGAAGTTTTTATTCATTCATTCATGTTTCATCTGCTGTTATTGGTAGGTAATGATCTGTTTTACATCCTCGCTCTTGGGCATTTACAAAAGGGAGAGTCTTAGTCATCGCTATTAGAATCCCATTGTTATTCATACATAACTTCTAAATTAACCTAGACTTAATTTCACGTGCTGCCGTTGTTGAACGAAAAATGGTAATTTTAAAATTAGAACGAAGAACCTGTACCACCATAACGACAAATAAATTGTTGGTTTGCCNCTAATAGGTCTCTAACTAACTGATCCTGGGTTATCCGACACCCTAAATGACGAAAATTGACTACCTGTAGTTTTTCATCTCCTATTTTTATATTACTTTTATATATTTTACATTATCAGTGTTCTAGAGTATCTATATGATGGAAGAAATAAGAAGTCATTTACTTGTGTAATACTTCTACTTTCAGGTCAGCTATTTTATTTAATGGATAGGATGGAAACGGGATATATCAGTCTAACTCAATACAGTACAGGTAATAATAGTAAACGTTTGTCATATTTGTCATCTAACACTTAATTTAATTGGACCGTATTCTCTTAAAGGAATGAAAACTTTGGGAATTTGTAATTACATGGCGAATCCACCTTCAACAAAAGACGGATTGGTGGCTAGAGAGTTTTTTATCGATGAGGCGTAATTATAGCTTTTTTGTACCTATATATATTGTATAAACTACTTATGATTAGTAATAACGCTTTTAGGATTAGCAGTTGAACAATTTTGTGTCATAAATTTTACCATCCCATTGAAAAAATTTTGTTCTGGCGAAATAAGTTTCATTAGGATTGCTTTGATGTAGCATACGATTTTAAACAAACTAAATTTTAACTGAAAGCTTTAAATATAGATATTCAAAATTAACTGAACAATTTAATGACATGGTGAAAAAGCATTATTTGAGAGGCCACCGTCCTTCCTTGTCCCAACCACCTCCAACACCTCAACCTACATCCAAAACATGGAGTGGTCCTCTCGATTTTCTTTCAAGAGGTGCCGAAGAAGAAGGCGATGATATGGACGATGAAAAAAAGCTTATCGAATTTTGTAAAGCAAGAAGAAAGGAAACAAAGTAAATTCAAATTCGTTTTATTTACTGCCATCCGGACAAACATTTACATTTGTTTTTTATCTATTTAAAAATATACATATGTATTTATCTCTGGCAGTTGAATTGTTAATAATATTGGAAGTGTGGCGAAATAACTCTTTTTGTTTTTTCTGTGTGTAAATATTTTTTCTAATTTTATTTCATTTCAATTAATATTTCATTTCAAGTAATATTTCCTTTCAGTCTAAACTCTATTGTTCTTTCAATCACTTTTACCTGGAAATCCAACTTCAACCATACCTGCATGCACTCCCATACTAATATCTGGTTTTACCCTTAATTGCTTTCTCTTGAATTCTGTACTATCTAATTCTGTGTATTCCTAGAAACTAGTGTCTTCACCCTCTCTCTCACTACTTTTCCTTCTAGAACATTCTATCAAAATTACTAACAA
>NW_020440065.1:5811-6760 GCF_000699045.2 Agrilus planipennis
AGGGGAAATCTTCAAAAGATACCCCCTGAACATACTAAATATACTACAGAATGTCTTTATATACAACATTCACAGTTTTTTTGTTATTAGACAATACAAACCGGCCTCCCGGCCGGTACCGCCGCAACCGCTATGTCCCTGCATTTTAAATCTGTAATATCTTCGAAAATATTCATTTAAATTACATGCTGTAAGGGCCATATTGATCTATATTAAATGCACAATGTATTTAAAGTACTTAATTGGATAAGAATTAATGCTGTATTGCCTAAAATCGCTTCGTAAATAAGTCATTATTTCTCATAAAAAGTAAAGGATAAAAATGGTTATTGTGGGTTATCCCTAAGAAATAGACATATACGATCGCGGACTTTTTTGTAGACTCTTTTCAGATGTACAATATTGTAGTACATTATTTTGATCTGTCTCGTAGGGTTCAGCCAGCGTTTGCAATTTAAGCGCAAAAAATGTGTATTTACATCACATTAGAAACCTCTAAAATTATCAGTGTTTCCCTACTATATTATGCATGTATTATACATATGAACCTTCCTCTGTAGTGAAGACGCAATCAACATCATTAAAGACAGTGCAACTGTAGGGATAGATATACAGAGGCAGAAGATTAGTATGCTTAGATTTGCAGTATTAAAGAATAATAAGGCGCCAGCTGTAGATGGAATACATGAGGAAATTCTAAAACATGCAGGACAAGAGGATAGAGATTGAATGTTTAAGCTAGTTAGTTACATTTACGAGACGGGGAAAGTTCCAGAGGATTATAAACGGAACGTAGTAGTAACCATACCTAAAAAGAGAGGCGCAAATAGGTGCGAGACATTTAGAACAATTACCTTAACTTCCCATGCGTCAAAAATCTTAACTAGAATTGTACAGAGGAGGATGGAAAAAAGGGCGGAAGAACTATTAGGGGTAGATCAATTTGGGT
>NW_020440066.1:0-607 GCF_000699045.2 Agrilus planipennis
GTGTCACGTTGTTTGTCCGCGATGGATTCCTAAACTACTTCACCGATTTTAATCAAATTTGTACACCGTGTGCAGTTTGATTCAACTTGAAAGATAGGATAGCTTACACCTCAATTTATGATCGCAATATTCAATAGATGGCGCTATGTCAAACTTCCAAATGTTTCATATAACCTACAATTTTAATAGTATAACCACCACATGTTGCTGAGGCTAAAGTATAGGTTACATTTATTTTGTAGTAAACGAAATACAGTGAATTTTACTTTTTCAAAGTCCTTCGCCTTCAAATCCCAAACCAGTAAATTTTTATACCAGCTTTAACGTTTCCGTCTTCGTTCGTAAATAATAATTTCATTGTAATAAGGGGTAACGGTAGTAGAAAATCAGTCATAAAGGTCGCCATGTTTTTTTACAAATGGCATCTATGTAAAAAAGCATGGTGGTGCCCATGTCTGATGTTCTCCTACCGTTCCCCTTAAATAGTTTACAACAATGTAATATGACAAAAACGTTAGCCACAGCAACGCGTGGCCGGGTCAGCTAGTAGAATATATAGAAGAAGCTAATATCCTTTCCAAGTATCAATCCGATTTTAGAAGAGGGT
>NW_020440066.1:5375-6574 GCF_000699045.2 Agrilus planipennis
AACAAATTTATTTTTAAAACAGTGTATTTTGAAATCTATAATACAATTATAATTATTATCGTTTAAACTTTTGTCGTATCTAATTATTTATTATTATCATGCCTGGGGATGTTTGGCCCCTACAATTGGTCTGGTTGTTTACAAAAAGTATTGGAATACTTTCCTACAATCATTTAAAAATTAACACTCAGATTATAAGCAAAATTACGATTTTTTACGAACTTTGAAGCGTCTGCCAGAAATTATCGCCGATGGGAACTGTCTGAATGTGTTGATTATTAATTTTTAATAGTATTCTGATATAATAAACATACTTTACAGTATAAAACAGTAATAAAAGGATAAAAGGTCGAAGATGACGATAAACAATTCTAAATATCACTATCACTATATAGTATAAATTTACATTTATTTATCTGCCTTCATTATTCAGTTATCATCGTAGGATCGTTAGTCCTAGAACCTCCATATATATGAATACATATTCCCCTGACGACATCTAGATTAAAAAGATTTATTCCAATGGCCTTTTTAGTTTGAACCAAAAAATTGTTCCTATTGGTCGGAAAACCAAAAATTAGCTAGATATGTTTAATATATATTGAGGAAAGGTTGAGTGAATAAATTTGAGATATTACTGAAAATGCATCTCGACTAAAATTTTGAGGGGGTACCCACACTAACTCTTGTGGGCTCCTTGAGGTTGCCCCTTAGGGGAAGAAAAGGGCATATAACGCCTTGCCGCATTTGCGCATCATTAGAAATGCCTTATGTGGCTCCTGCGGGGAAAAATTATTGCTATTAATGAAAAAAATAGAAAATTGTTCACTTCTACATATGTAGCACCGGTTAACACATTATTTCTTTATTTTCGTCATATATTTTTTTTACTTTCGACACTAACATTAAGATAAACCATTTTTTTATCAACTATAATTTTACAGGTAGCGATATTTTCATTGTTTGCAGAAACTATAAGTACATTTCTAAATATTTAGTATCACATGGATACTTATAAAGGGATTTTCTTTTTCGTGGTAGTTTTCCACAAATTTCAATACAATTTATATCTCAATTTGGAGGAATATATACATGCATCACTTCTTTGTAAAATTTGTTTGCTCTTAAGTAAGATTATGTTATTAGGTTCTTTTGTAGTCAATAATACTTTAAATTACAATAGTTTTACTGTTGTTCGA
>NW_020440067.1:0-3823 GCF_000699045.2 Agrilus planipennis
CAAAAAGCATCGCGAATTTTAAATTTCTGCGGGTTATGTATATTCGGTTTTTGTTTTTTTTTTGTGGTGTTATGTTGGTACTCATGTCTTTCAGATATACCGATAAGTTCGGCCATGTTGAATATTTAGTTAATTTTTGACAGATGCTTTGCTTGCACGTGTTTTGGCTCGTCTTCGATTTTTGCCTATTGCAAAAAATGGATCAATGAATCTGTATTAAATTTTGTGTGAAAAAACATATCGATTGGCTCCTGCCGTTCGATTTTTACCAATCATTTGGGCATGAGAGGGGTCGCCACGAAATTCATACCGAAATTGCCTCATTTTGACCAAAAACAGCATCGCATTAACATTATTAGGGAGCTGTTGGACCCAAATTTGCCCCAGAAGCTGAAAACTGGAGACGAATCATACGTTTATGGTTATGACGTGGAAACCAAAACCCAATCATCCCAATGGAAGCTGCCGAAGCGCGTTATGTTAAGTGGAATGTGAATATTTTGCTTACACTTTTCTTACACTTAGAACGGTCAGTAAGGAATATTACCAGCAATTCACCAGAAACACCCGGATTTGTGGAAGAATAAAAATTGACTTTTGAACTGTGATAACGCCCCTGCTTACACATCGTTGCTTGTGTGCGAATATTTGGCCAATAGTAACACACTAATAATACCACAGCCACCGTATTTCCCAGATCTGGCCCCCTGTGACTTTTTCGTGTTCCCTAAACTGAAGAGGCTCATGAAAGGACGACGCTACCTTACGATTGAGGAAATAATGACGAAATCGTCGGAGGAGGTGAATAAGATCACAAAAAATGATTTTTTGTAGTGCTTTGAAGTACTTTTTGAACAGACCTAGTATTTTGTCAAAAAGAGTAGATCAACAATACTCAGTTTAGTTCAGTTCAGTTTTTAAAAATTTTGTTACATTTTTTGTTAAATACTGCAATTTTACATCACATTATAAGTAGATCAGTAATTATCGATTTCCGCAAGATTTATCGGTAAAAAATATCGTGGGTGGTGGATAGGTCTAGCAAGAACTAACGGGCTCCCGTCGATCGCCGAGTCTTGGGTACTTGCCCAATGTACCCAATGGAAAGGAGAGGTGTGATTATAACCCAAAATTCCACCAATGTTTAATTTTAATAACTATTATCAAATCTGTAGAAAGCTACATTTCTATTCTAGTTCATCTAAGACGATCTAAGTGTAATATAATGAATGTTCGTTAAATTTATCGTCAATTGCCCTATAGGTCTGACTTATGTACTTTTTTTTGTGAAATTTTGAGGAGTGGTTTACTTGGGCTTAGATCCTAGATTAAATCCGGCAATGCTGACGGACAGAGGAGGTCCCAGCACTTCTGATAATCAGTAGTCTAAAAACCTCAGGAAATTTTTTACTTACAATTAATGCAAATTTAAATACGTTTCCTTTTAGGTACAGCTATTTTTATTTTTTTTTTTCTGTCGTTGAATCAGTTGGGGTGATCAATTAAATTAACCAACAGGAAGTAAATAAAATTTTCGCCGTCGATACGTCTTTGATTTAGAACATGTGTGTATGAGGAACTTTCAATATGTCTATGTCAAATTTCGAAAACTGACAGGCGTTGGTACATATGCACTCTTCGAAACCGGTCGCGTATTGAAACGAATCGGAAAAAGTAAATTGGTCACTATGTCTGTCTAAATAACATGAACAAATCTTAGAAATTTTCAGAGTAGACAATGTTCTTCTTTTTGTTAAGTGGTATCTAATGAAAATTGAAAATGTAATTTTTTATAAAAAGTTATAAAAGTAATTAACATTAAAAACGCACATTGCACGCCATCTATATTTAAAAGTATGTAGGTTTGTCGATAAAAAAATCAAGTACGAAAAGAATTCTAATGGTCTATAGAAGGCCTTTCGTGTTTGTTTTTATAAGCGTTTTATGTATCCCGAGGATATACGAAATGTAGAGGCGCAAGAGGCAGAAAGCAGGGAACTCCCTGCGAAGCTGTTGCATGTTGAAGTTGCATGATCGGTAGTGTTTGTTTAATAAGTAATTGTGGATCTAATTATAAGGATTGAAGTAAGTATTAGTATGTATCTGATTAATCAAATTTGTATACCTATTTGGGTTGTAAAAATTCAGTAGATTTAGATACTTAATAATTTAATTAATTGCGTTTTGCGTTTTGTAATTTCCGATTTGTGACAGTGTTGCATGGTTGCCTTGTTTTATCGTTAGTATTAGGTCTTCTCATATTTAGTACCAAATGTACACGTTGTTGTTTTAAATTTATAATTTTTATAAGTTTTATTTTGACTAGATTCACGCCTCGATATTTTATTTATATTGGTGTTAATCTGTCTTGTCATTTAACATTTAAATTTTATTTTAAATTATTCTATTTCCTTTAGCACATTGAATATGCACGCACAATTGTAGATCTGAAAAAAACACGTACATATTACGGTAGATTCTCGATAGTGTGAACATTGCTTAAGGGAAACCCTAGATAATTATCATCATCATAAACTCGTCAGTACTATAACTAGTTGAACACGCACCTCCACTCTTTCCTATTTTAAGCGAATCTTTGCATTTCCCTAAAACTAGAACATCCCATATCTTAATTGTTTATGAACAGTAATTTAATCTACGAAATAGAGGCAGAAACAGGAACGAAGAGGAGAAGAAATAAACGTAAATTAGATATAATATTTATAACAGTTCGAACGCTATATTAATTATACTAGGCTACCTCATACCTCCACTTATAAAAACAAATGTACATTGGTCTTAACTGCCGATATTTTATTGCTGTTGTTGCGCCATTATTGTACATCCCCAATGTATTTGGTACTCCCCTAGTCACATTAACAGTAAAAACTCATGTTATTTATTGTGTCTATATGTTATATTACCGAAATTGTATGAAATCTAGGAATTGTATACAATTCCTAGGAAATGTATACAGTTCCGAGGTTATTTGGGAAATGTATAAAATATTGTTTCAAAGATTTTTTAATACACAGAAACCCTAGGACTGTCAACTTTATGATGATGATCCTGGGAAATGTATACATTCCGTAGGAATTGTATGCAATTCCGATATTGTACTAGGAAAAGTATGAAATTAATGCTTTCTGTGAATAAAATACTCTAACATATCAGCCCATATCTCCCAGGAAGTGTGTGTATTTAAAAATTTTTGAAACAATATTGGTTAATGTCTAGATGATGTCCTCCATACCGAAGGGGGTGGAAGTGGGTGGGATCGAAAGAGGAGGTCTGTCCTACCACTGTATCATAAAAAGTTCGTGGCAGTCTGACCCCCATTGAAAGATATGGGGGTTAGAGGGGGTGGGGGTAGGGAGGATCGAAAGAGGGTAGGGGGCATCGAAAGAGGGTGGTCACCTGAGTAATACCTCATAAAAAATTTGTTTCGGTCTCACCCCCATAAAAAGTTATGGGGGTTGAAAGTTGATTATTTTGACAATTTTCATACAATATAATTCAAATAAAATTCAATAAAAAAGGTGGGGGATAGCAGGTGGAGCTGGGGGATCGAAAGAGGGTGGTCACTTGAACAAAACCCGATAACCTAACCTAACCTACCCTATTGATAAAGCTATTTAAATAATGTTTTATATGACTTTCTCAATATTTTTATGTATTTTTCCATTAGTTTTACCTTTGAATATTGTTTAAGAATGACTATATAAATATTTACATGCATAGAAATGTATAAAAATTGGCATATTTATTAACTTTGAACCCCTATAACTTTTTATGGGGGTGAGACCGCCACGAACTTTTTATG
>NW_020440067.1:4533-6581 GCF_000699045.2 Agrilus planipennis
AAGCCCTACATATGTTATGTATTTAAAATCACTCGTGGAAATACACGTGGTGTGCAAATTACTTCTTTTCCACGCCGTTGAATTTTGACTGATCAAAAATTCCGATTAAAAACTGCTCGTTCGTCGCCTTCTTGATCGTCCTGTTTTAGCCATTGTGGAAGAACCAGAGCCAGGGGACCAAAATCGATTCCCGATTGGCTGGCTACCTTTATAGAAGCAGTGCGCTTTATAAAACACGGGCAATTACGACCACGACGTGAGTGTAATGTTATGTAAATAGCATTAATTAATTAACAGTTATGGCGCCTACTTTGATGTCCACCTTCCTTATTGCTCGATCAGGCGAACTCAATTCTTGTGGTCGTTGCAAAGCCTACTAGAAGTGTCCCCATTAATTGATTTAAACGTTCGTTTTTGTTTTTGTTACTCACAAAATACAACATGTATTTGTATTTTACGGTTGAATATGTAAGGCATTTATTAGTATTTATTTAAATTGGTATTAAGTATCATTTTTTAAATCCGAACGATTAATTTCTTTCAAATACTCCTTTAAATATATATATATAGAGGTAGCTCAGAATTTCATGGGCTGCCAGTGACAAAACTCCATTCGTCATTGATTTCTACATTTTTACCGCTTAGAAACAACCGTGACCGTTTATAGTTCTCTGGTTGTACTCCAAGGTGTATGGTATAACTACTGTGTCAATGTTTTCGTAATGTATTGTACAATAAACACAGTAGGGTGGTACGCCCACTCGCACCTAGCAAGGCTCATGAGATTTTGAACTAGTTATACCTAATTTTTTTTTTGTGTTTAATAATCAGTTTCAAAAATATTCAAAGATAAACAAACCAATAGTTCCATTTACATTTAACGTTTTTTTTGTTTCGTAGTTTTGTTGCAGGTCTTTTAGTTTCGGTCTCATAAAAAGCATCATGACCAAGATTTTTTACCAATCATTTCATTTTATTGTGCTATAACTAGATACTTTCTCTCTTGAACTAATTACTAGTGAATTTACACCTTCATTTCAAATAGTCCGAGTCGATTTTTTTTTGTCGTTTCTTTTTGTCTATTTTGTGATTGTTTCGCTGGGCAGTTAGTTCTATCACAGTTTCTTCATTGGTTGATTAATTAATAATATCAACATCGACCTTATTTCAGTTGAATTATGATCCGAACTCGGAGATGGCTTTTGATCATTTGATTAGTTTCATGATTTCAAAGAGAAAGTTTACTAACTACGAGGTATAAAAGAAACGGGTTTGCGTTTTATTCGTGCGTGGAAATTTCCAGTGTTTTTGATCGCAAGGTACGTACAATTGTAGCAATTAATACGTGTTTGAGTTTGACCAATGGGTATGGTATTTAGCAGGTTAAATGGTGTAGTAAATGAGAAAGTTATTTTTTTAAATTCAACTGGTTTTGAATCCAAAAAAGAAAAAAAATGACACAGAAAACTAAACAGTGTATAAAACACAATCTAATAAATAACATGTTCTAAATTCAAGTGTTTTAAACTGTGTTTAAAACAAAAAAAACATCGCTAATAAGCCACTATAACAAAAATTGTTTAAAACAAGTTTAAAACGTTTTGAACTATTTGTTTCACAAACTTAATAAAAAGCTTTTTCCAACCGGACCCAATCATAAGTTTATATGTAATTATCCACTACACTGCAAATAATAAGGAGGGGGCGGCGCGAGTAAAGAAACCAGAATAGTTAAGCTAATATTTTAAAACAATTAATCATACTTTTTTATAAATTATTGAATATGCATGTCGATGTAAAATTATTTTCTTCCCGGTAATAATAGTGAGTGATAAATAGTAAATGTAATTAACTAAGTGATTAAGTATCATGGAAATTGTTATAAGGCGGCAACAAAATAATTTAATTACTGTGGCGGCACTATTTATATGATATTTTATTTTTTTCTCTTTCCATTTATACATTTAAATCATTCCGATTGAAAAATCATTGTTCTCGGTAGTAATATGATAATAGAGTCTGTGACAATGCCAAGTTTATCTTGCATA
>NW_020440068.1:0-4348 GCF_000699045.2 Agrilus planipennis
AATCTGATTTAAATAAACCCTTACCCCTCTTAATTCCTGTTTCTGCCTCTAATATGTCTCTAACTAGACCTTCATGCCTGAGAAGGTGTCCTACCATCCTATCTCGCCTATTTTTTATTGACTTCCATAGGGTCCTCTGTCTCCTATTCTTTCTAATAGATCTTCATTTATAACCTATCTCTCTATCCACGCTATTCTTATCATTCATCTGTAACACCACATTTCGAACGCTTCTAACATTTTCTTTTCCACCGCGCCCACCGTCCATGTTTCACACCCGTACAACGCCACGCTCTAAACATACACCTTTCACAATCTTTTTCAAATTTCTAAATTAACCATTCTCAAGCTTTTTTGCTTTATATCCCTGCTACTCCTTCCATCCTGACTTACCTGACTTCTTGGATACCGAAAATCAGTCAGTTCTTCTAATTTATCGTTTCCTACCTTTATAATCCCTATTTCCCTACTTGTTCTTCCCTTGTATACCAGTATTTTCATTTTACTTTTATTATTTATTTTCTACAATACTGTTTTATAAATCGCAGTGGGCATTAAAACAAGGAAATCTTCTGGAATAAAATTCAATTTTCTTTTCGCACAAATAAGAAAGAATCTTCAAGAGACATGCATACAAGGGTATTACCTATTTCACGAGATTACTTTGAACTTTGGGTTTTGTAAATAATTCCAATGAATCGAGAAGTTTCTGTTTACAACTGAATTTTCTACTTCAGTGGTCATTGATCCTTTTGAAAAACAAAGAATTATGTTATCTGTAGATTCTTTTTGTAAGCATTTTCAATTCCCTATTTGATTTTTAAGTAAATATGATTAGCAAACAAAACATTATTATTGATTATGAAGCTTAACGTTGTAGCGATTTAATCCTGATGGACTAAATGAGAATTGTTCGTGTAATTCTCCAGTGATATCTTAATAATTGTTTCTCAATCAGAATTTGCGCCAACTAAAAGGCAGATAAACGACAGTTAGTACCCTCGGGACTTCTGATAAATGGTAATTTGACTGCAGCAATTTTAGAACGTTGCGCTGAACCAAGGGCAAATACTAATTGTAAGATGCGAAATCCAGTTTTAACTGAGAAATCTAGATTTATTATCCTAAGAACAAAACTTACCAACTACATTTATTCTATAATGTATTTAAAGAATGAAAATGTACTCTTCTACTAGTAAATGACAAGAAAGTAAAAGATATCGTCTAAAGCCTTGAGCTACGCTAGGATAATTGGAATTTTCTTGCAACTTTTTTGTTACAACAGTAGATGGGTACTACAAGTTTTAATTAAATCTTTAGTTCTATTTGTCGCTTTCTAGTTGTACGTATTGCAGGTCTTCCGTGTCACCGCGTCCTAACACACGATAAGGACAATCTTACCCTTGTCTTCAACGAACTCGACAAGTTAGAAGAAGAGCATGAAGAAGCCAAAACGTTCGGACATTTCGGACACTTCCAGCATTTGGCGTCCAGCGAGCGCTTCCACCCGTTCTACAAGTACAAATATCGTACCAACTGTTGTTACGGTTTGTCAATGGATCTCCTGGAGAACATTGCCCACGAACTCGAATTTGACTTCCACCTTTACATCGTTGCTGACGGATTATTTGGGTCCAAGGTAGTCAGCGACAAGAAAACTCGCCGAGACGTTGGACGAAGTTTCTGGGTGAACCGATTCCAGAAAGAACAAGTGACAACGGGGGATGTTGTGAATGGTGGTAATAGGGTGGAAGTGAAATGGAATGGTATTGTAGGAGACCTTATGTCGGAGGCGGCCCATATGTCATTCGCGGCCCTAAGTGTTTCGAGTGTTCGCAGCGAAGTGATAGACTTTAGTGTGCCGTATTTTTTTGCGGGCGTGTCGTCTTTGGCGGCGCCGCAGCAAAAGTCCGAGATACCGTTAATGGCCTTCCTTTTGCCGTTTTCCACGGAACTGTGGATAGCAATTTTCACAAGTCTGAACATAACAGCTATCGCCGTGGCCATCTACGAATGGCTCTCGCCGTTCGGATTGAACCCTTGGGGGCGGCAACGGTCGAAAAATTTCAGTATGAGCTCGGCGCTTTGGGTTATGTGGGGACTGTTGTGCGGACATTTGGTCGCGTTCAAGGCACCGAAGAGCTGGCCTAATAAATTCTTAATCAACGTTTGGGGCGGTTTCTCTGTTATTTTCGTTGCCAGCTACACCGCCAACATTGCCGCACTTATTGCTGGGCTTTTCTTTCGAAATACAGGCAACTACTACGACCGAACGGTAAGTAACTATGTACAGGGTCAATAGGGACTTTTCTTTATACTCTTAATGCTAGCGGGAATTCCCGATTAGAAGCTGGCTTGTACCAGTAAATTGTTATAACAGGATATCACTCTTGAAGCCATTGAATTATCCAGACTGTTGCTTCCAAGTGGTTGTAACCCTAGACAAAAATTTTCAGTCTCTCTGTAGTCTCTCAGCCTTTCAGAGTCTTTCAGCGTCTCTGAGAGCGTCTCTGACAATCTTTCACAGTCTCTCAGTTATTGCCTAGGTGTTTTTATGGATCTCTCACAGTCTTTGTATGAGAGACTGGAACGTTAAAATTGTTAATTGAGAGATTCGAGTCTCTCACAGAGAGACTGAAAGAATATAACTGAAAAATTGAGAGACTCAAGTCTCTCGTAGAAAGACTGGGATCTCTGAAATATGTTGAACTTAGAAAATTTTAACCATGTCTATCGAGACACCACTTATTGAGAGATTCGAGTCTCTCGTTCAGAGACTAGATACGAAATGAGAATCTCTTTATGAGCGACTCGAGTTTCTCGTTCAGAGACGCTAAACAGTTTTTTTGACAGTCTCTTTCAGCGACACCAGAGAGACTCGATGCGAGACGGAGACTTGAACGATGTCTATCGAGACACCACTTATTGAGAGATTCGCGTCTCTCGTTCAGATATTCGAGTCTCTCGTTCAGAGACTGGATACGAAATGAGGATCTCTATGAGTGACTCGAGTCTCTCGTTCAGAGACGCTAAACAGTTTTTTTTTTTTTGACAGTCTCTCACCCACACCAGGGAAATTCGATGAGAGACGGAGATTCGGGTCTCGCTTTCAGAGACTCTTAGAGACTGAACATGTTTATTTCGGGAATAAAAAAGTTTTCTCTTTAAAACTTATCCGAGAATTTTGATGTACACATTTACAAAGTATGCAAATTTTGCTTATCCATTTTCGTACAGTACAGTTGTTTTAACTGTCCCAGGAAAAAGCTGCTGTGCTTTCATTTTCACCGAAACAGCGCAAAATCGGAGGGTATTGAGTAAAAAATTAATCTAGTAAAAAGACAGATTATAAAGAATGCATCATTATTTATAATCTTGATGATATACTATTATAAAACCGAGATTGATAGTGTCAAGGAGCGTAAATGTGAATTGGCTGTAAAATTAATATTAGTGAGTTAGTTGCCCTACGTCATTTACAATTTTACATATAATAAATCAGTCGCTTTCATTAATTTACTTAGTATTACATTTTCGCATTATGTGGAATCATAATAAAGATGCTACCCCAATTTGCAATAGCCTTTAGTTAAAGTGTAAAATTTTGGGTAATACGTGTCTAAAGTTTGACGACAATTTTAGTTGTTTCAGTTTACTAATTCTCTTTCCGACACTAATTGCTATCCAAATATTCGATCCCCTATTTTGTTAAATTATTTTTCTAATAGAGACTGTAGACACTACGCATGACATTTTGTTACAACAACACATTCTTCTGTTTTTAGTTATACGTAAATAAATAATTAATTTTTGATATTTAAATGAATTATTTTGAAGGCTGACAAAGCATTTTGTTTATTTTATGTACTATTATAAACGAAACTAAAAAATAAATAAAATAATAAAAGAGTAACTGTTTCAACAAGGGGTTTAATAAACACTCGACAATTGTTTCGACTGAAAAGTCATTATCAATAGTACAGACAATGAAGCTAGAGAAACTTGAAAAAGGAAAAGAGGTTCGGCTTTAGTTTTTAAGTTTTTAAATCGGATATCAACGATTCACAGCTTATACGACGCCACCAACGACATATTGAAATAAACTGACAAAGTGCTTTTTCGATTTTTACATACAATATTCTTGCTTCAAGTACGATATGAACCCGGATGAACCAATTGACTACTTGACATACTTTCTGTTAGAAGGTAGCGTCAATATGTTCTCTTACAAAGTATATCTTTTGTCGAACTCTACTTTTTAATTCTAAGGTTTAGGCCCTTCGAAACACCCACAAAGTAACTCATCTGATACCAGAATATTAAAGAATTTACCTACCTACAAAGAAAA
>NW_020440068.1:7102-8928 GCF_000699045.2 Agrilus planipennis
CAATAAAAAATAGGCGAGATAGGTTGGTAGGACACCTTCTCAGGCATGAAGGTCTAGTCAGAGACATATTAGAGGCAGAAACAGGAGTTAGGAGGGGTAGAGGTAGACCTAGATCAGATTACTGTTCGCAAATAGTTAAGGATGTGGGCTGTACTAGTTTTAGGGAAATGCCAAGTTTAGCTCAGGATAGGAAAGAGTGTAGGTACGTGTCCAACCAGTCTTAGGACTGATGACCTTATGATGATGATGATACCAGTATTAACATCAAGCAAGGAGGAGTTAGAGATAGCTTTAAATGAAATGGAGGCGGTATTGACAAAACAGTATTGTATGAAAATAAATAAAAATACTGGTATGCAAAGGAAGAAAAAGTAGGGAAAGAGTAAATATCAAGATAAGAGACGAAAAATTAGAAGGTTTCGGTACTTAAGTCAGATAGACTAAAATCTTCACTCTGTCTCCAGTCTCTCAAAGTCTTTCAGAGCCTTTCAGCTTCTCTGAGAGCGTTTCTCATAGTCTTTCACAATCTCTCAGTTATTGCCTAGCTGTTTTTATGGATCTCTCACAGTCTCTGTATTAGAGACTCGAATGATAAAATTGTTAATTCAGAAATTCGAGTCTCTCACAGAGAGACTGAATGAATAAAACCGAAAAACTGAGAGACTCGAGTCTCTCCTAGAAAGATTGGGATCTCTGAAACATGTTGAACTTAGAAAATTTTAACCATGTCTATCGAGACACCACTTATTGAGAGATTCGAGTCTCTCGTTCAGAGACTAGATACGAAATGAGAATCTCTTTATGAGCGACTCGAGTTTCTCGTTCAGAGACGCTAAACAGTTTTTTTGACAGTCTCTTTCAGCGACACCAGAGAGACTCGATACGAGACGGAGACTTGAACGATGTCTATCGAGACACCACTTATTGAGAGATTCGCGTCTCTCGTTCAGATATTCGAGTCTCTCGTTCAGAGATTCGAGTCTCTCGTTCAGAGACTGGATACGAAATGAGGATCTCTATGAGTGACTCGAGTCTCTCGTTCAGAGACGCTAAACAGTTTTTTTTTTTGACAATCTCTCAGCCACACTAGGGAGATTCGATGAGAGACGGAGATTCGAGTCTCGCTTTCAGAGACTCTTAGAGATTGAACATGTTTATTTCTGGGAATAAAAAAAGTTTTCTCTTTAAAGCTTATCTGAGAATTTTGACGTACACATTTACAAAGTATGCAAATTTTGCTTATCCATTTTCGTACAGTA
Source organism: Agrilus planipennis (assembly GCF_000699045.2). NCBI lineage: Eukaryota > Metazoa > Arthropoda > Insecta > Coleoptera > Buprestidae > Agrilus > Agrilus planipennis. The sequence goes on from NW_020440068.1 coordinate 8,362, forward strand.
CAGTTGTTTTAACTGTCCCAGGAAAAAGCTGCTGTGCTTTCATTTTCACCGAAACAGCGCAAAATCGGAGGGTATTGAGTAAAAAATTAATCTAGTAAAAAGACAGATTATAAAGAATGCATCATTATTTATAATCTTGATGATATACTATTATAAAACCGAGATTGATAGTGTCAAGGAGCGTAAATGTGAATTGGCTGTAAAATTAATATTAGTGAGTTAGTTGCCCTACGTCATTTACAATTTTACATATAATAAATCAGTCGCTTTCATTAATTTACTTAGTATTACATTTTCGCATTATGTGGAATCATAATAAAGATGCTACCCCAATTTGCAATAGCCTTTAGTTAAAGTGTAAAATTTTGGGTAATACGTGTCTAAAGTTTGACGACAATTTTAGTTGTTTCAGTTTACTAATTCTCTTTCCGACACTAATTGCTATCCAAATATTCGATCCCCTATTTTGTTAAATTATTTTTCTAATAGAGACTGTAGACACTATTTAGTGTTTCTTGATACGCATGACATTTTGTTACAACAACACATTCTTCTGTTTTTAGTTAT
>NW_020440069.1:0-1015 GCF_000699045.2 Agrilus planipennis
TAATAGATTCTGGAGCATCAAATAGCATTATAAATCCCGGCCCAGCATATAAGTATTTTAAAAATTTTATTTTTCAAAAACCTTTTTCAGTTAAACCTCTCTACAAAACTATATATGATGATAAAAATGTTATTTACCCTTTGTTAGACGAATTTGGCATCAAAGAAAAAATAAAATTTCACGTAGTCTCCTGACACGACAACGCCCTATTAGGTAGTCATGATTTTCAGAAATTGGGAGCAAAAATAGACTACCAGAACAACATTTCAGAAATAGGTAGTTATAGGATCCCATTTTTTACGGAATTAAATCCACAAAATTTTAAACCTTTCAAACAAACAGCTAAAAACTACTTCTATGTTCCTGTTAATATTTCTGAAGGCCCCGTTTTAATTCCAGAAACTAAAATCAATAACTTTTGTATTCCAGAATCGATCGCTGATTCACATAATGGATTTTGTAAAATACCTTTACCAAACGACCGAGATATTGAAATTAATTTTCATCACCCTATAACACCTTGTAGACGTAGAAATTCAAAAACCGCAAGTTTCATCAACAATAGATTTAGATATTAAAAAAATAATTAGGACATATCATTTAAATATTGAAGAAAAAACTGAAATAACAGCTATTTGTAGTAAATATAAAGATGTTTTCTTCAATGTAAATTCAGATTTATCTTTTTTACCAATCCAATCAAACATAGAATTAGAACTGTAGATGACAATCCAATTTACTGTAAATCATACCGCTATCCTTATCATTTAAAGCAAGAAATTCAAAATCAAATTCAAAGACTTTTAAGTAATAAAATTATCAGACCTTCGATTTCGCCCTTTAGCAGTCCAGTTTGGATCGTTCCAAAAAAGTTAGATTCTTCCGGTAAGAAAAAGTGGCGATTAGTCATTGACTATCGTAAGTTGAATGACAAGACCATAGAAGATAAATACCCTCTCCCTAGGATTGAAGAAATCCTTGACAATTTAGGGAAATGCATGTATTTTACAACTCT
>NW_020440069.1:4997-6559 GCF_000699045.2 Agrilus planipennis
TTAAGTAATAAAATTATCAGACCTTCGATTTCGCCCTTTAGCAGTCCAGTTTGGATCGTTCCAAAAAAGTTAGATTCTTCCGGTAAGAAAAAGTGGAGATTAGTCATTGACTATCGTAAGTTGAATGACAAGACCATAGAAGATAAACACCCTCTCCCTAGGATTGAAGAAATCCCTGACAATTTAGGGAAATGCATGTATTTTACAACTCTTGATCTAGCTCAGGGATTCCACCAGATAGAGATGTCACCGGAAAATATAGAGAAAACCGCATTTTCAGTTAACAATGGTCATTATGAGTATACCCGTATGCCATTTGGCCTGAAAAATGCACCAGCCACCTTTCAAAGAGTTATGGATAATATACTGCGCGATCACTTATATAAATTCTGTTTTGTTTACATGGATGATGTAGTTATATTTTCAAAATCTCTTCACGATCATTTGATTCATATCCGAAAAATTTTTGACAGACTTAGGGAGTTTAATTTAAAAGTTCAACTTGATAAATCAGAGTTTTTACGCAAAGAGGTAGCTTTTCTAGGGCACATTATCACCACCGAGGGAGTGAAACCAAATCGCGAAAAGATTAAAGCAGTACAAAACTACCCTTTACCAAAAACCGTAAAAGAAATTAGGGCATTCCTTGGTTTAGCTGGCTTTTATAGACGTTTTATTCAAAATTTTGCGAAAATCGTTCAACCTTTCACTCGATGTTTGAAAAAAGGTACCAAAATTAACTATCAAGACAAAGATTATGAAGAAGCATTCTATAAATGTAAAGAATTATTAACTAGCGCACCCATTTTAGCATATCCTGATATTAAAAAACCCTTTCATGTCACGACTGACGCTAGTAATATAGCAATAGGTGGAGTTTTATCCCAAAATAATAGACCCATAGCTTATTATTCACGCACTCTAAATTCAGCCGAAAAAAATTATTCTACAATAGAACGTGAACTTTTAGCAATATTTGAAACAACTAAACAATTTAGACCTTTTCTATTTGGTAGACATTTCACAATTGAAACTGATCACAAACCGTTAGCATGGTTGTTTTCACTTAAGGACCCTAATTCTAGGTTAGTAAAATGGCGACTTAAGTTAAAAGAATTTGATTATGAAGTAGTTTATAAAAAGGGTAAGGAAAATTCAATTGCAGACGCTTTATCACGCATTGAGGTAAATAATAACGAGACTGAGACACAAGATAACCCCATAACTGAAGAAGAGTTAGATTTACTTTCTATATTTCTCCAAGTAGATCTTGACGAAGATCTTCCATTATGTGACGTCGATGAAATCCTTAATGAAAATCCTCTAGATACTGACAGTGATGACAACACAGTTCATACTGCTATAGAAAATCCAACATTTACAATTCCTATTTCAGAACAGCCTATAAATCAGTTTACAAATCGCTTAATTATAAGATTAGGAGACAAATATAATATAGATTACTCTATTCCTATTTCAGAACAGCCTATAAATCAGTTTACAAATCGCTTAATTATAAGATTAGGAGACAAATATAATACAGATTACTCTAGGCCTTTTTC
>NW_020440070.1:0-2877 GCF_000699045.2 Agrilus planipennis
GACCGGAATTTAATTAATGCAGCATTTTGACGTGATTAAGGACTCTCAAAATCAATACCTGCGACATTTTGTCTGTATCCGTTATATTCTTTCTATTTTATAGGATAATAGAATTGTTTTAACAAATTATTTAAAACATTGATGACTTGACTAAGAAGTTGAAAAAATTCTTTCAGCAGATAACAGTTTTAATTTTAAAAATCTTCAGCGTTAATAGTTTAGACAAAATGTTAACAAAGAACTTACTCAATTTAAACTAAAAGAAGTTTATAGTAGTATAATTTAAAAGAGTAACATTAAAAATACGAAAGAACCTTTTAAAATTAACATGAAAATTCTAATAGAATTAACTTTAACAACATCGACAGTAATCTTTTCATGCATGGTTTTTAAGAAAGGAAAAGTTAATAAAAACAAGAACACTCTAATGTACATATAAAAAAAGAGTGCCTAGATCATTATTGCGTGTTCAATAGGTAGTAGGTAGATTACTACTAGTCGCCCTTCAATTTTGTTTCAATTTTCCTTCATTACAAGAAGAACGAAAAGTAGAAACTATAGAAACATCACGAATACGAATTCGAACGGTGAAGGACGTAAGCTAACATTTCCAGTTGAAAATTAACGGAAATTTGCAATTTTCTCGGAAAACAGCGAATGCCTTGATGACCAATAATTACTTCTACACGATTTTAAATTACTCCTACAACATCGAATAACATCCCCGTTTACTAATTTAGGTAGGTACAGCGTTTCTACGAGTGATCAGTAAAGGTTAATGATTTCACATAAAAGATAACAACTATGTATCTAGAATTATGTTTCAGTATGGGTGATCCATCTGTATTTTCGAAACTAATCTGAGTTAGACTCGGGCGATAACTAATTTAGTTATCGGTTATATAAAATATCCATAATTACCAATAATTGTTGATATATCGATAACAACATCAGAACTATCCACAGATATATTGATAGTTATCGATGAAGTTCGAATATATTGATAACAATATTAGAACTATCGATGTATCGATATCTATCAATATACAATATCGATATATCCGATGATTATTGGTAGTTGTTGATACATTAGTAATAATAACAACAAACTGATAACTATCGCTGTATTCAGCTACAATACATCATCTTTAATTCATGATATAATTGTTGCTTATTTTTGTACTTATATTTTCTCAAAAATATCTGAAAATCCATAATTACCAATATATACTTCGTTTAGTTTCTGTAGCGATGTGACCTTTGACCTTGAACAAAACTTTTGGCAGGCACTGTATGAAAAAGTATGTTTAATGAACAACAGTCGAGAGTATAATGAGCTTTTTTCTCCGTGTCTACGATTTTGCCAGCGCACATCCAAGACATTGGAAGGGGCTCATCGCTAGAGAAAGTAAATGAAGTATACCTATTAATCTTAGGATGTTTCAAAAAAAAAAAATAAGCAAGGCATTTTATGTAGGAAATTGCACTCCTTAAAAAAGTTTTAATTGAAGATTCTTATAAGTCTGGTCGTTATATATCGATACTTATCGATGTATTCGATAATTGTCGATAGCTTTCAATATATCGATATTCATTGATAACTACTGATACATTAATAATTATTTAAATTTCACTATATCGATATATTCATAGTTATAAGTTGCTATTATTGTTATCGATAATTATCGATATATCGATATTTTAGCCAATCACTAGTCAGGGTACGAAGTAGTTCTTGTTTCCATTTTAATTAGGAAGGCAGTAGTAAACCGTCGCGTAATATACCAAAATTAATCACTACACGTATGAATTAATAAAATCAAAAGTCAAAAATTAGATCGAAATGAACACAATTATACAGCTGGAATATATACGAAGATGAAAAACGAAAATTAAACAGCAAATTATTAAGATGTGAATAAACCGAATGGTGGAGAATGTCGAGAACTTTAAGAAGGCAGTGAAAGTTATTATTACTATTAGGTACTAATCAACATGACAAGTAAAATTATACGTCCAAATTGACTGTCCTCTTCTTTCGTTTACTTAAGATTAAATTAATTAAGTTTTAAAAATTCTATTTTGACGATGATTCTAAGACAAACTTTGAGAAGAACATTTAGAATTAGCCGCAGATGTTTTTCAGGTATGTTACTTCTTATTTCATAGTCCCATACATAGTGGATAGCTAAAATAACGGCTGGAGCGACTTCCATATGTACCTCCACTAAGGAAATATAATCTAAATGTCTAAAGATGTCTTTTTGGTATGTCAGAGTCTGACCAAAGCAAGTCCCCCGAAACCACTAAACCTTATGAACACGTATCTTATTGAAACCATAAAAATGCTTTGTAAACCATAATTAGCCATATTTAGTCATTAAGCAGGAATAAAGGAAGTTAACCACAGATTAACAAACCTTATTTATGTGAATCTAGAATGGAGATAGATAAAGAATTTAGATCCAATGGTACACGTAAGGTATCATCCTCAGTTATAGTGAAGGACGTAAATTAGCATTTCAAGATAAGAGTTAAAGTCTTCCTTGCGCCAACCATCTTGAAGTTAGCTTCAATTACTGCAAAGTTGTCGCCATAACTAAAATGGCCAAAGCGCGTAGGAGCCGTTAAAATATTTAAATAAATAAATTAATGTAATAGTTGATTATCCAAAACAAATAGGCTTTTATTTATTGTACATTTGTTTTTAAATGAATGTCACAAGACTTATTCAAATCCGATCTCAGGACTCTTTAAATTTAGAGTTCGTAACCCTATGAATTAAGCGTAACCTGGGGAAAATAAACTACGCCTAGTTCTAGTAATACATGCACTGTTTCAGTGAGGAAGAAAATTTGTAATTGATCAAAATCCTGA
>NW_020440070.1:5673-6635 GCF_000699045.2 Agrilus planipennis
ATCAATTTGGGTTTAGAAGAAATAGAGGAACGCGGGAGGCCATTCTAGCTTTACGGGTAACAATAGAGAAAACGACAGAAAAAGGAAAGAGTGCGTACATAGGATTTGTAGATTTAGAAAAAGCTTTTGACAATGTTAAATGGGACAAGATGTTAAATATAATTAAAAATGTAGGGATGAGTTACAGAGATAGAAAAGTGATACTTAGTTTGTATAAACAGCAACAGGCAGTTATAGAACTGGGTCTGCAACGTAGAGAAGTAGATATTAGGAAGGGAGTCAGACAGGAATGCACACTGTTACAGTTACTTTTTAATCTATACATCGAAGACGCGATCAACATCATTAGTACGGTACAAAACAGTATTGTATGAAAATAAATAAGTAAAACAAAAATACTGGTTTGCAAGGGAAGAAAAAGTAGGGAAAGAGCGAATATAAAGATAGGAGACGAAAAATTAGAAGAAGTGAACGATTTTAGGTATCTAGGAAGTCAGATAAGTCAGGACGGAAGGAGTAGTAAGGATATAAAACAGAGGATGGCGCAGGTTCGAATCGCTTTCAATAAAATGAAGTCACATCTATGCTCGCGAACGGTTAATTTAGAAATTCGAGAAAGATTGTTAAAAGTGTATGTTTAGAGGACGGCGCTGTGCGGGTGCGAAACATGGACGGTGGGCGCGGCGCAAAAGACAAGGTTAAAAGCGTTCGAAATGTGATGTTACAGGAGAATGATGAGGATACCGTGGATAGAGAAGGTTAGATATAAAGAGGTATTAAAGAAAATAAGAGAACAGAGAAGTATGAAAGAAGAAAAGTCAATAAGAAATAGGCGAGACAGGTTGGTAGGACACCTTCTCAGGCATAAAGGTCTAGTCAGAGACATATTAGAGGCAGAAACAGGAGTTAGGAGGGGTAGAGGTAGGCCTAGATTAGATTACTCTTCGCAAATAGTTAAGGAT
>NW_020440071.1:0-3661 GCF_000699045.2 Agrilus planipennis
ATTTCACTTTAGTAAATATTTTAATGGTAGAAACCTAAATTTCATACTGCAAAGCAGTGTAATAAAATAAGCTATTCGAATGAAAATATTGGCACAATAGAGCAAACAAGAAACCAGAAAATAAAAAAAAATACTTCTGAAAATTCGCAATAATCGATTTTTTAACAATAAGATCATCGACAGATTCTCTCGCAAAAAATATCGAAACACAACATAAAAATTCTTACAATATACAAAAGTAAAAAAAAATCTGAAATCTTATAATATTGTAAAAATTAAACTCTAATATCTCAGACAAAATTTTCATTGGCATGATAAGTAATATTAACTATTAATATTGATACTAGTTATTCACAGTACGAGAAGTACATAGCTTTCTTTTTCGTATTTATTTTCGGTTCCATCTTTTTCCGTTCATTAATCTGTAAAATGTTAATAAAAATGTCCTTAACTGGTCGAAAAACGGAACCAAACGCATCGACGAAACATTTCAAACATTTTCTCTTAGTTTAATATTAACAAAAACATTAATAGATTATTATAGTATGACTCAATAAGTAACAGGTTGTATGAAGGAGGAGGACAAGGGAGGGGAAATACAGTAAGACGGTATGAGAGAAAGAAGCCGAAAAAGACAATGCAAAACTATATAACAAGTGCCATGTCCTTTTTGTTCGGCAAATTCACTTTCTTGCCTTGCCATAACGAATTGTGGATCGTGAAGGCATCAATGGTTACCGTTAAATGTTTCGTGTGTACTTGAGAGAAACATTTGCCGCCAGAATTATATCTGAAATTAAAATTACAATAAAATAAATATTAGGAAGCATTGTAGTTAATTGTATCTACATATATGACTATTAAAATAAAAGTAACTTAAATAGGAGAAAAAAGAAAAGACAGACGATGAACATACCATGCCGTTAATAACTGAGGAGATATTGGAAAGAATAGGAGAACAGAGGGCGTTATGGAAGCCACTAAGGAAAAAGGGGGGAAGTATTAGAAGCAGAATCAGGAGTAGAGAAGTAGAAGAAAACTGTTGTCTTACTTAAAGAATTTGTCGAACATTCTGTCGTTGACTTGTTTTGGACCAGTTCCATAAAGTTTCATAACTTCTTCCCTCTCTGGGCAGTATGAATAAAGGGCTCGAAATTGACATCCGGCGTCTCGAAACAATATGAGAAAATGTTTGGCTTCAGATCGATTGATTTCTTCCAAGACACGTTTCTTTGCTTCCTTATTGACTGCACCCGGAAAAACGCAGTATTCTACGGCGTTTAACATTATTCCCCTATTCGACTTCGTGGTCGGTTGTTTATACAACCGAGGACCTAGAATTAGTTTAAAAACAACACCTCGTAAGTATATTATTCGAAAACGTATTTGTAGACACTCGAGTGCCACATAAACTATTGGAATCTAAATATTAAACTACACTACATTCTTATATCAGTTGTAATATACCAGTATGCTGATCAAAAATAACTAATTTTGTAAAAGAGAAAATCTATACAGTTACTATCAAAAACGTTTTAAGAAACTAACATGTTCTTAATATTTGATAAACAAATTTAATGCTTTTGGGGACTATTCTACCATTGTCCATACAGTTCTTGTGAAACGTTTGGAGGAGGAGAGCAGTTCTCTCAACTAGGATAGCACATCCGGAATGCAATTCACAATTAAAAGATTATTGCTTTTTTAAATATTACTATATGAACTATTTCGAACCTTTTGACAGTCGACTATGACTTGGAGCTATGAATGATGCAGTTTGATAGGAATTGATAATATGATAATTGACGCATTCGCACGATATAAAAGATCTAACAGTAACATCGCAAAACAATTTCAAAACGAAAGGACACAACATAGAATTTTGCGAAGCGGGTTTGCAACGTGACAACGTAGAACAAAAAAGCAATTACGCAACAAACCTGTGTAGTCCATCATACTACTAGGTGTCGAGCTTATGTCGCTAGAGCCGTCGTCGAATATGCGTCGCTTGGACATGAAGCCAGGCAAACTGCCCGGCCCTGACGGCGACGTCAAATGCCGGATCGTTCCCATGCCGGGCGAAGGCGCTCTTCTCGGAGGCGTAGCCCTACCGAGGCCCGAGTCAGTGTCGCCGTAACGATACGCTAAGCTATCTTGATCCACGCTCGAGCCTGTTGAGTGCGTACCAAGTTAGTAAAACGACACGTTAGTAGAGAAGGAACGTTTCGTTATGGGAACCGGTTATAGTTATTATAAAATAGTTTAACTTTGTGTTAATTTAGGGATGAAATGGAATGGACGTATATTTGTCTATGTTAATACTCTTGCCCGCCGTTATTTCTTGAAACCATAAAATTACCACAAACATGAAGTGCGTCTTCTTTTGATGATAATCGATTAAAGCTAAGCCATGTGTGTGTGGATTAGCAATTAATGCAAGACGAATTAAAAATGTGAAAGCATACGAATAATCATTTATGTATGTTTATGGATGTCAACAAAATACTCTGCTGCTAATTCTTATAAAAATATCTAAGTTCATGACATTATAAAAGACAATTTCTAAACAAACATAAAAACGAAACTAAATTTTAGTTCCAACACTGGCTGTTTTCTTTCAAAGGGAAATGAAAAGCAATTACAACTAATATTTTAACAAGCTATGCTAAATAAAAACAGAAAAATTGTATATCTAACAAGTAATCATACCTAATTTTGCTATAAATAATTTAACATTTAAATTTTCGTATTAAAAAGTAAACTAAAAAACGCACATAAAATGTATTAAATTCTCTGGACTCCATTACAATTTTTCTTCAAATCAGTGATTTTTTTTTTCATGAAAGAACACACAAACTTTGTTTCGTTAATTCAATAAAATTCTCGTATTCTTTTACAAGTCAAAACTGCTAAGATTTTTAACAATCTAACTACTACTTGGGATATATAAGAAAACAAAAACGATAAAATGTACCTTTTAAAACTTCTTCGCAACAAAGGTCATATCTGCAAACTGCGTTACGTAGCTGTATAGTTTTTTGTTTTAGCTATACATCTACAGACACCGAAATAAACAAAAAGCATGCCCGGAAACCCAAAACCAAAGCAACCACAGACCACAGACCATCGACCACCAACCAAAGAACCAAAAACAACAAAAAGTGTACGAGATAGAGAGAGAGAAACAACGGAAATAAACAAGAAAGAGGGGAAACGTCGAAAGAATCTTACCATACAAATTCATCATAGAAGTAGATTTGCGCCCTTTATAAGTAGGATACTTAGGCCTGCCACGGCTCTGAGCAGGGGAGGGGTCTGTAAACACATTCTTTGTCATACACTACTATCCATTTCACTTAAAAATGCTTAATATTGTAAAGATGCTTGATTATTCATGGAAAATAATTTAATATCATGCAATTTTTTATAGAACGTATACGTTTCTTCGATTAATTTTGACATAATAATCCAAAAACCTATAAAATTATAGTGCAATTTTGTAAAGCATATACAAAAAGATGCCCTCGGTTAATTATATACATAACTGATTTGTTCAAGAACTATTAATTTTAATTACCAGAATTAAAACTGGTTTATACAAAAAACTGACTGAAAAAAATTAAATCATTCAAAATATTTAGATTCTAAAACAGTTCCTACC
>NW_020440071.1:5370-6555 GCF_000699045.2 Agrilus planipennis
CCTACCTAAGTATTACCCATTTCGTTAATTCAATTTTGAATGTAAAGAATATTTTGAATACGCAAGGAAAATTAAAAAAAAATCGTAATAATATATAAATATTTTCCATGCAATAATTAGTAGTACAATTTATCTTTTAATAAAAAAAGCGAAATATTTGGAATATACGAATGCTTATTAAGCAAAATATACAGTATTTAAAGCAAAACGAATGAATAAATAATACTAATAATAAGAGTAAACAAACAAAACCCAATTTCAAACTGACCAAAACATTACCTAAATAGTAAAATTTCAAATTTCAAAAAGCTACCACATTTCAAACGCAACGTTTTGAAAAAAGCTCTCAAGAAGTAATTCCAAAACATTTTCCCACAAAAGATATAATAATTGTACCCTTATATTTCCGATCACAAGACAACAATGAGACAAGGGCAGTTTTAAATGAAATGGATATTCAAATGAAATGCCTGCTCGTGCTTTAGGAAATGCTCTTTGCTGTCTACCAATGCTCCAAAATGTACAGCGATATAACAAAGAAACAATAAAGAAAAAAATAAAAACATACGTAGAGAGGAATGTCGACTTTCACAAAAAAAAACAACAAACAACACAAGCCGCTGGCTGCTTTGCATACAGGGTACAATATCAAACAAAAAAAAATAAAATAAAAACAATAAGATATGAGGGGGCAACCTCGAAGTGGTGAGGCAGCGCCGGGATACAGACCTCTGGATGTGGTCTTGTATGAACCACGGCGCCCAAGGGTCTGATTGGCACTGTTGCAGGGCGAAACACCCCTGCTGTCGTCAGGAGAATCTGAAATAAACCGACATCGTGCTACACTCTCTTAAACACCGGATGATAACGTTTTTCACATAAAATCTACTCGTTTTTATAACATGACAACGCTTATTCATGACTTATACTTCATGAGACTGAGCAGTCAAACAATTTACCTATTTTAAAATAAGACGTTGTCACGTTTTAATAACATCTCACAAACAAACGGATGTTTTGCTCGATTGTTCCATACTGGATATAATTGACAAAAGAGGGTTAATAAAATAATAAACAATAACAGATGCGTGCTGAACATTTAGTCTGCTACTTGTGAGAAAGCGTAGAAAAACTTCACATAACAAAATAAATACAAAGAGGAAATTGCAAGAAAGACGAAGGTTC
>NW_020440072.1:0-6562 GCF_000699045.2 Agrilus planipennis
ATTTTTATGTTGAGTAGAAAATGGATTTAAATGAAAATGCAACAGAAAAAGAAACGTTGTAGGTGACATAACAAGTTTACAGTGAAATCAGAGAGGTTGAGATATTTTTTCTGATAATTTGTTCGCTGACTAGACAATTTTTATTTTTAAATGCGTTATTTCTTAAAGCTAAACTTCATGTACGCAAAGTGATACAAAACAGGGGAATCACATAGGTACAGTAGTTTTTTTTTTTAATTGGAGTAATTCCATTGTTGTATTATTCGTAGTTATATACTTTTCGGGAATTACACGTTAGATCATAATTAAGCTGTTTTACGATTAAATTAAAGCTGTTTGATTTATAAAATGCATGCCTACTAGGATTAGATCAGGATAGGAAAGAGTGGAGGTGTGTGTCCAACCAGTCTTAGAACTGACGACCTTATGATGATAATGCCTACTACCAGCATATAAACAATTTATTTCTAAATCCATTTATCTGTATCAACCATGCAAGGAAGTATAAAAATAGGCCTACATCTACGTAGCTTATAGTCGGTGATTTACTGAAAAAATCTATGGCGTGCTGAAGAGATCCATTACGATCGACATCGCGATACACGTTTGATAATTGATAAATTACTTCCCAACAACTTAACCTTTCTTAATTTACAGTATTTTCTTAGTTTGCACTTAAAAATTCCACAGGAGTCACTCCCGAAGAATGGATATGTACAGAAAGAAAACATCTCGAAGAGAAGTTAATTTAAATTTAGGAGTTAATTTCTTGTTAACTTGCATAAACTTTTAGTGTCAATAAAAAATGATACGTAACCTTTATGTTTGGTGTATTTTTGAATTAAATATTGTATGGAACGGAGTAGCAATTAAGTTCCGGGATTTGGTACCTAAATAAAACACAAATTGATTTATTTTTCAATATTTTATTATCGACCTTCACAGTAGTCATCCTCCATATACCGTTACTATTACATTTCCAGCCTATATAGCTTTTTGTAGTTATGAAGTCCTGAATCGTTGACACAGCTGCCTTGACCTCCATGATGCGTACCCTCAAGATGAGATTTCATTTTTGTTTGACAAGAGAAAAAGTCACATGGGGCTAAATCCGGGCTGTACAGAGGAGGCGACAATTTAGAGATATCTTGTTTGCCAAATACTCGCGGATAATATCATCGAAGAATAAGCGAGAAAATTCAGTGAATATAGTAAAACCAATGAGAATCTTCTTCAGCTTAGACTTGAACATCTTTGCTTTCCTTGAACGCTCTCCTTCAAAAATTGTATCACGACACGTTGTTTATAATTTGGATCATTCAATGTTGCGACGTCACTAAAAATCACAGCCTATCGACTTCAAACGTCTACTGATACCTACTAAAGGAAACAATAATGCAAGTTGGACACCTGCATCATTGTTGTTAGAAGAACGTTATAGCTAAAATCCCGGAACTTAATTGCTACTGAACTCTCAAATATTTATTGAGACACACCCTCTATATTATCCATTTTACTCCTCTAAAATATTAAAAAATATATATACATACCTCCACCGTACTGATCTGGTACTTCTTCCGAAGTATGAGCTCGGTTCAAATTCGATTTTCTCTTTCCACTTTTATCCCGTTCGGGTTTAGAACTACCTTGCGACTCGCACCCGCTGGATAGACAAATTGGACTTTTCTAAAACAAATTAATCATACAACAATCGTTTCATTAATGACAGATATATGATTACGAAACATTGTAACAAATTGACAATAGAGATTCACGATTATGGAGAGTAGGGTAGGACTAACTAATATTATAAACGAACGAATGTGAATTTATTTGTTTGTTTATTTATTACGACTTCACGCCCTAACTGCTCAACCAATCATTATGAAATTTTGTACAAACATTGTCAGAAGTACAGAAAAGAACATGGGGTACATTTTATCCAAAAAGAATTACTGTTCCAAAGGGCTAGAATAATTGGTTTTAAGGTTCAGGTTTAATTAACCACGTTAGAATTCAACTCTGCATATTTCAAAAGAAACGAGCCTTTTTATTGGATCGCTGTATATCATTCGTCGTTTCTGAATGCGAACCCCAGCANACCTAGCACCTCCACCTTTTTTTACATATTTTTATTAGATATTTAGTGCGTAAAGGGCCTGTAACAATATATTCCCAGTTTTTCTGCAACATATTGCTAAAACTACCTACATATCCCTGTTTTCCAAAAATCGATTTATAGGTACCTACTGAAATTACAAAAAGGTCTCTTTTTTTAGAAAGACTATACATTCTAAGATAGCGGCCCAGAGGTTTCGTTAATCCTCTTCTTAATTCTGTACGAAAATTTACACGGTTTCGATGATCACCTTAATGAAATGTTTGTATTTTATTGTCATTTAGGTATATATGACCGCACTATTCTTTTCTACATTAACAGTGATAAATGCTGTTCAATTTGATCAAGTTTCAAGTTGAACAGAATTCATCAAAACAATTATTCCAGAGCTTTTTCAATACGTCAAACAAACAAACTGGTTTTATAATCTGTGATAAAAACTTTCCATTTTTAACGTTTTTACGGTTAATGAGAAAAAGATGAACGGTATAGAACTCTAAGTGCGCTAATGGAATTGAATTTAATTTTAATATTTAAATTTCCTATTAAAGAAACTGCGTGACCCAAAATCGGTTCATGTTCGTGTAAAAATCACCATATTATATGCCTACCTACATAAATGCTCGTACATTACCGCAATTTTTTAACGGTTCTGCGTCAACCCATAAATGGCACGTTCACGTCAGTTTCGACTTCATTATATGCACCGCATCCAGTTTTACGAAACAATAAAATTAACACCGACTTTCGTCTGTTATGTCTATCGGTAAATCGACAATCCCAGTTGATTCACATCATGCAAGAAATAAATGCCTACCGCATGCACGCCTTTTTATGGTATCGTTAAGAAATGAAAGTCAAGTTGACCTTACTAAATCGCAACAACAATCTATAACTGGATATTGGCGACTGAATTCAGACACCTGTATATTATGGATAAAGTACGAATAGGGACTTCCATTAATCAAGTAATTGCACCGAAGGGTGTCACAATAAGACCTTATTCCTTATAAGACAAGTATATGTAATAATGAATGCCAAGATGCTACAATAATTATTGTCACTGTGGACGCATCTAAACATTCCAACATAAAATTTTAACAATTGGGTAATTATTGACGCATTGACGGTTCTCTTTGGTTCTTTGGTCTTACATAATTAATTGTAGAAAATTTTACTTATTGAAACTCCATAATCACTTAAAGGAAACGAAAGTAAAGTTTCAACAAAATATATATTAATAGTTCACAACAACTGTTTCACCAAAACATTGACTTCTTCAGTTGAAGATATTCTTAATGGTTAGGATCAATTTTTAGCTTTTTGGCAATTCTTTAAAATTTGAAAATTATCATTAAATGTATGTCTCCCCTTTAGTAAAAGTTCTGCATATGTAGAATCAACTTTCCCATTGGTATAACTCCTGCTGTGTTCTGTAATTCTTTAATTGAAGGATCTCCCAGTTTGTCCAACTTGACTTGATTACAGACCCTGCATCCCAATAAATAAACTCCTGATTTTGAACTTTTATCAGTTTTATCTTTATTATGTTTTACAAATTTGACTAGCATATCACTGGTTTTAAATATCTTCACCTGAAGAATCCAATGTTTTGCGCTGGAATTTGCTCTCAAACAAGTGTAATAAGCATCTAAGTTTAGTTTCGTAATACTTTACAATTTGTGCTGGCAATATTAAGCTTCTCATTCAAATTGCGATAATTTTGAATCTTGTTCACGCGGGCCATTCAGTATTCGTTGTGTGGCCCTCGGGCCTGAAGTTGGGCAGTCATGAGCTAGAGATTCAGATCACTGCTTAGCATTCGAGAGGACACGATCCTAACAAAAGCTGAAGAAAATAGATCCAATTTAGGATGTAGAATATATCTGTTACACCGGAAGCGCATAATTAATGATGTCATTTGGTATATCTAGCCTGTATAAGGCTTCCGAAAATAGATCTAATCGTAAATTAAATTATCTGTTCTCACAGATATTCAAAAAATCGTGATTTAGTCACCCATGAATCCCAACATCAGTCATCACACTCTGTAAAAATTACAATTTGTCAAACTATAACACAAAATATAAGACAAACTACGAAACTTCTACATTCCTTTCATTGTCTCCTTTATTTTTCGAAAAATAAATATTTGTGAAATTAATTGGTAAGAGGATTTGGTTCGTTCTGCCATGGAAAGTAAGTTTTTTTAAACAAAACCGTGAGAAAAAGGACAATGTGGACTACAAGCAACTATCACGCATAAAAAGCCTCTATATTTAAAGGTGAAAGTATGAAATAAAAAAGTACAGATACATGAAATTGTACATTAGGCTTTTCAAGTACCTTATATTTTCACATGTCCTATCAATAATTGCATTAATTTGTTTTTTAAAATGTAATCCTTAGATGTGATTAATTAAAGATGTATGTTACATATCATGTTCTAAACTAGAGTTTCCCTAACTGTGCGTCGCGACCCTCTGGGTCGCCTCGGCGTTATCAAAGGGCGTTATAAGGCGATCCATATAGATTTGCGACATCGACTTCTCATTAGTAGCCAGCGAACAAAGTAAAATAAATACCTCTTTTCATTTTTATTCTTGTGTTTTGTTATTGTTTTTATTTTCTAATAAAAATTATAAATATTATTTGAAGTTCTTCTTATAACTTGTTAGTAGGTCAGAACTGCGACTGGTACGTACTTTTTCGCAAAAAAAATGACAAATTCCCAAGGGTGTCACAGTAAAAATAAGTTTGAGAGGTCTTGTCCTAAGGTAACCGAAATTTAACCGATGGTTACGGAAGGGCAAATTGGGCTAATATGTTACTGTAATAACTACTCTTTCAGCTAGTCGATAATACGAATCAAAAACAATAGAAGGGTTCTTTTATAATTCCGTCGAAGAAAATATTCACGTCTGTGGGTTTTTGTTTCATTTTAAATATCTTTTTCTTTTTGTTTAATTCACTCATTCGAATTGTTTTCGCAAGTCCCAAAATATAGGGAATTTACCGACGCGAACGACGGTGAATACCGCAGCGGGCGAAGTAGTCGCGAATAGTTAGCCATCGAAGTCAGACGAACAAGACGAAAGACGCTTAAAAGACAAAAGAAAGGAAGAAAGTCTTGAAAAGAGGTTAAAAAGACGTAAAAGACGGAAGACGGTGAAATCAATAAGAGTACATTGATGTGCTATTTGTGACCATTAAAATAAGTGTGATGGTTTAAGAAAGAATCGTTAACACCACAAATTTCTCCTATAATCACTCTAAATAGATTTATAAATACAAAAGATTCCCGAATCTTTTTGTCTCTTTACTGTTAAACCTTCTTCTGTGAGACAATTCAGGATTTTCTGACTACAGGATATTGACATTTAATTAAACAAGTTGAATACGTCAAAAGATTGGTGATTTTTAATTAAAAAATTTGATAAGGCGACAACATCGAAGATAATCCTAAGATACAACTCCATCCTTTAATTAGACGTTTTAATATGCAGCCAATTGGAGAAAGTTGAATGTTGAGATGAGATAGCCGCACACATTAACATTACAAAGTTTTTATTTGAAATGGTATTAATATCATTTTTCTTAATGAAAAATCCCATGATAAAATTTTCCTCCAGTTTTAATTAAATTTCCTCTATTACAAAACGAACGCTTAGCATGCATTTATCGGGCAATCGTTCTTCCGGAAAATGCATCTAATACATTGATGCCGGAAGTTCAAACAGTTTATTGCCCCATTACAAAGTATTTAAACGAACAAATTCCGTTCTAAAATTAGACAATTGTTACAAACATATATGTATTTTACGTATCTGCCCTGATTACATCTGTATTTTATTGATTGTAAATACTTTAGGCAGGCTCTTATATAACTCGGTTACCAAAATATTTACATAGGGGAACCAAAAGATACACCACCACTTGACCTTATTTAATAGGCTTAGTATCATTAAAGGTAAATGGGGTCATTTTAATTACAATTCGAGTAGGCAAAATAAATTATTAAATTCGTATGATATTAGCGGCAAGATGTCGAAAATGAAAACGCGTTTTTACGAATGATCAAAATTTCAAATTTTTATCCAATTTCAAAATTTTCTACTTTGCAGTGTTGTAAGCACGGCAGGGTATCTTAAGGAGCAAGGCGATCTGTGCTTCTATGAAATTGAGCTTTTGGTCGAAATTGTTACGGTGACAAGAATCTAAACCAGTAAAAATCAGCTTTCCCTAGATTTTTACCGAAATTTCCGTATGTTTTCTCGGAGACGAAAGGATGTTTAAACAAAAAAAATTCGCTTGGAACTTTCTTTTCTTTAGAAGTAGTCGGGGTCCCGTATTAATTCCAATTATACATTTTTTGCGCATTATCTAGTCATTTTATAGTTTGTCATTTATCATTTTTATGATAAGGGGACTCTCTGAATAGAT
>NW_020440073.1:0-6560 GCF_000699045.2 Agrilus planipennis
TAATACATCTATTAAAAAATAATTAGTTTTATTTGAAATTGTTAGTCCATTGTTGTTGTACGTGCTGATATAATGCGTGGAAGTTTAGCGGGATTATTAAGTATGTGAAACACCTTAATGAGTTTCATCATTACTCTAAATGTATTATGGCACTCGGTTTTAGATTTCAGTGAAAGTTTTCTTGTCTGTCCTTCATAAATTCACCTTAAACTATGTTATTTATTGCACAAATACTTAAACTATTTACAAAATAAAAATTTGCTGATGATATACCAACAATTTTAATAATATTGCGGCGCTCCTGACCTGGCCAAGGCACGACTGTATTCGGCGAGGTGTTGTTGCTTGATTGCCTCAAATTCCGGTGTTTCTTTCACCTGCCCGTTTGGGCCGAATTCGGGCAGTCGTCCGTTCCAGCGATTCTGGTTCCACTGGTTGGACGGGGGCGGATTCCATTGCGATTGGGCTGGGGGATTCCATTGCGACTGGGGAGCTGGGTTATTGTAGCCACCCTGCCACACTCCTACTTTGGGAGCGGCCGTTGCGTAAGCTTCGTTGACTTTAGCCAAGTGGTGTTGCCTTTGGGCTTCTACTTCCGGAGGTTCTCGTGGTACCCCGTCGGGCCGTAGGACGGGGACGTGAATCGGGCCTCTCCATGGTGGCGGCGTGGCGTATGGGTCTGGTTGGGGGTAGTAAGGGTCGGGAGCGCCGTAACAATAGCCCGCCACGAAAAATAATAACAATGCAAAAATCTGGAACAATAATAAAATCTGATGAATTTGGTCACAAGCAAAATATTAAAATTAAAATGCCATTCGTTACTAATGTGAATTTAATTTGGATTTAAATTTAAAAGTGATTACTTTATTTAGTGATAATCGCGTTAGGTAAAAGAAAAATGTTGCTGATCGTAAATATTTTAAGTAATATTATAAACGCAAATGTGAGTTTGTTTGTTTGTTTATTACTATTTCACGCCATAACTACTCAACCGATCATCATGAAATTGTGTACACGCATTGACGTGAGTAGAGAAAAGGACATAGAGTACGTTTTATTCAGAATATAAAAACTGTTCCTGAGGGACAGAAAGGTTAGTTTTATGTCGTCGATGGTCTTTTACACGTATTTAGAACATCAATGCCAAGGAAACCGCGAGTAAAGCCTAGTTACACATAAATACAAAAAATGGCAGTGGCAGATTACATGAATGAAAAGATATAGACGATTAAATTTTGGTATTTTAAAATTTTCCATTTGACATTTAGCTAAACTATAAAGAAGAATATACAGGGTGCAACAGAAATATGTGTCGAACTTGCAGGAGGTGATAGAGCATTGTTAAACATGAATATTAGGTAGATATTTCCATGTCCGAAAGTTCACCGTTTTCGAAAAAAATGTAATTGAAAGTAAAGGTAAATTCGATTCCGGCCCTGTTAGAGAGATAGCGCCCGCAACGCTGCACTCAATCAACTGGTGATTGCCAGCATCAGTGTAGTTTTTGTTTTATATATTTTTGTTCATGTATTGTTCATTTGTTAGATTAGATTAAGTGTAGTTTAGGGTGTTTATGTTAACAGCCAAACTCTATTAGTAACCGTTTATTCTTTTAAAGTTTAAAAACTTGTATGAGACAATCGATGTACAGTTCAAGAAACTAATTCAGCATTACAGCGTCAATCATTAATATAGGTCAGTTACTGTAGTAAATTTGTTGTTAAAATTCATGTGACGTAATACGTATTTACGGGTTTGAACCAATATCGCTGCTGTAGGCAGTGGCGGATTATCCATAAGGCAAAGTAGGCATATGCCTAGGGGCGCAAGGTTAAAAAGGGGTGCGCGCGGAAGGTTCTAAACCTAAAAGAAAAATAAGGAAGTACCTAATAAAAAAAAAGTATTTTGCAAAATATACGACCGTCAGAGGGGCGTCTATGAGGTGCTAGCCTAGAGCGCTCTTAACATTTAATCCGCCTCTGGCTGTAGGGATGAATTTCTCGATTTAATGCCCAGAATAGTCCACGCGAAATAGTAGAGAACGTTGGCTCCTTTCAGGCAACAGTTGCTGCATCCTTATCATTTGCAACGAGTGCAAACCTTGCCTGAAACTGACTTTTAGTCGCTAGTGGATTTGTTCCGTTAGTTTCGAAATAAAAGAAAATTTTTTCCATATTAGGGTTGTTTACAGACAAATTTGCTTCAGGCGAGACAGAATTTTAAATTTGAATCCTAAGCGATTTCAAGAATTCTTTTCAGTAAATGCGGGGTGCGAAATTTTTGGAGACTCATTTGATTTTCAATTTTAATGTGAAAATTCATTTTCGATTTTCTATCCACTAAAAACTATTTTGTTGCTGTTCGATTCCCGGCGAGGGTGTGACAACAGCAACAAAATATTTTTCCTCATTAACCTGAGGAAGTTTGTAGTGGATAGAAAATCGAAAATGAATTTTTACATTAATATTGCATAAAAACCNGTAATTTAAAAATGTCATTTCTTTTGATTTTTTTACATTTTCCGAAGCTCGGCACTTATTTCCGTTACACCCTATATAACCGCAGTTTAAAAGAAATGTTTCGTTTGAAAACAAAATTCAACTTATTAACTTTATAAAGGTAAGTGGATATGATTAAAGGACTAAAGCACATTTTAAATATTATCAAAAGATTTCTGGTTTGGGTTCGTTCTGTAATTGTATGCAAATGCTTTGAAATTGCATTGTCCTTGGTTAACTCATTCGTTCAGTTCATTCATTCATTAATAAATTAGGATTGCTTACGAGGCGTGTGCTTAGTTTCTAATGCCGCAGTTAATGAAAGCTAAATGGATATTTATTTTTAGTGCTAATGCACCCAACTAAGCTATTCATATTATTATTACTATTATTATTGCAAATGGATATTTATGGCATGGGGGCTTGATAAATTAAACTCACGCGCTACAATTAAAAGTGTGCGATTTGTCGATAAAGTTTTAATGGAATTGTCGACTTTCATTTCGCTCTGAAAATGCTTGAATGAAAGGTTTTATGAATAAATACGACAGTTAAACGTTGAATTACAACAAAAAAAAAGTAAAGGGAACTCGGCCATGCAAGGACGATTTCTTAAAATTTTATTCATATATCTATCGCAATTGCGAAAACGGATACTGTGAATAGTAAATAAAATGCAGCGTTTTTCATGTACTTAACAATATCATTTACGATATGACTTCATTGTTTTTTTTTTCAATTAAATTTCACTAGTAATGCAAAGTGCCAGAGATAGAAACATGAAAGGTACGATACCAGTCATATTCTAAATAAAGAAGTTGGTTTTTGTTGCTGTTTGATGTGCAGCAAATATGAGTTTTAATTCTTACTACAGTTTTTGAGTTTCATCGACAATTGTTGTTAATTTGTGCTGATTCATCAAGTCAAGTAGTTTTATCTTTTTGAAAATTACTAAATACTAACTATTAGAGATTTGAAATATTAATCTGAAAATTCATTTTTGAATTTTTTACCCACAACAACACAAATTAATGAGGGAAAAATTGTTGCTATGATTAAACATACATACAAGTTTAGACAACTGTTAGAACAGCAACAATTTTTCCCTCTTTATTTTGAGCTAGCGTGTAGTGGGTAAAAAATTCAAAAATGAATTTTCAGATTAATATTTCATATTAAAGTAACTCACTTCTAAAAGTTGTCTCAAATTGTATGTATGTTTATTAGAGATTGCTTAGGTACGCAAAAAATCAGGGGTCGGCTTTATAACCGCCTAGTTAGAACTATATCTTTAAATAAGCGTCTCTACTTTTCTATATTCCTGAGAATGTTAAACTTTCTTTAAAGTCCGGTGCTGACAACACGCCAAAATTCTGCTTGTCTGCATCTCCTTCTGTTACACATTAACTGGTGTAATGTTATTTCTTTTTCTTTATTAGTGTACGCTGCAATTTCTACCTGACATCTCTTTTCTGTATTTACGACATCCCTATAACATCTCTCGTGAGTAAAAGTAGGCATTCTGTTAGTAACTGCACTAGTCTAGTTGTTATTAAGTTGAAAGAAGAAAATAAATGAGACAGTTTTATTGCGGACTATACGAATTTTTAACTTCCCAACTATAGGCTGACAGTCCTTGTGGACTACGCCGGAGAGTAGGGTGGAAGGCTCTCTCCGGCCTCTATTTAAGAATCGCGAGAGTGGTTGGGAGGTAGATGGGGAGAGAAAGATGAAACAAACGTAATGAATACATGAGAAATCTCTTTCGGCATTGGTTGGTTGTCTTTCAGTATGAATGAGTATTATGGAATTACCGCCCATTTTACTGTCAAATAATCATAATCATCTTTTCATACTTTCGGCTTATGAACAACATTGGACAGTTTTAAATATATATATAGTATATTAAAAGTATACGACAAATTTTGGGTAATAAATTATGGCCACAAAACAAATAGCAATCATCCCTTTATAAAAAAAAATCGCAAAATTATATTCCTAACGTATTTTGCCATTCGTGAAGGATTCAAGTCGTCTTAAAGAACAAGCACACATTTATCAGGCGTTTCGGTAAATACTCACTATTTTTTTTTACCCATCATAAGGGAAAACTTTTTATAAACCGTTGTTAGAAAAGGTTAGAAATGAGGAGGTATTAGAAGGAGTTGGAAAACGGATGGCATTATGGAAATCGATAAGAAATAGGCAAGATAGATTGCTTTTAAGACACGAAGGGTCAGTTAGAGACTTGTTAGAAGCCGAATCAGGACGACAGAGGTAAATAATTGCAAAAATTAAAGATTTCGAGAAATACGAAGATTGACTCAAGATGAAAAAAAATCTCTGTGTGATGAAAAAGAAGAAATAAAGGTGATCACATACAAAAGGGATTACGCCGGGCCGCCCGTGTAGCAAGTGAGCATTAATCATAAATTAATTTTTAAATTATATTTGACCTATCCTAATCCTAAAGCAATATATCTAGGTTAGATTACTTTTCGCAAATAGTTAAGGATGTGGGAAATCCAAGGATTAGCTCAGGATAGGAAGGAGTGGAGGTGCGTGTCCAACCTGTCTTAGGACTGATGATGAAGGCAATACACACAAATTATTTTTGTTTTGTGCACATCCATGGATGTAAACTTTTTCATCTCCTACCTACCTACCAAAAAAGCCTCAATGTTCGCGTATAATTATAGAACAATATTTTGTCACTATTTAATAGATCTCTACGTTTACGTAAATTTTTGCAAAAAATAAAGAATCCTTAACGTAAAAAGCGAAAGAAAAAAGTAAATTCTACAACTCACCCTTAACATTGCTTCCAAAATCAGTTCTGCTCACGAACTTGACCGTACGTCTGCAACAACGGTTTATTTATATACAAAGTCCGCTATTTTTCTAGCAGGTTCTTCAATCCCACGGTCAAACTGGCCACCACCTTTCACTAATCTACGCCAAGTAGTAGACCAGGCAACTATATCTAATAGATACAAAATTTGAATTAATCAGATATTACATTTAATATTTTATAATATTTATCTAATCGCTCTTAATGGAATAAATAGTCTGATTGCTAACGAACTGGCTTATAAATAGACAAACTACCTTCCAATTGGTAAAAATTCCGCGACCTTCAAGTCTATGCGGCGTAGGGGGTAGGGTGCTGTGCCTGAAGCTTTCTGCCTGTAATGGTCGGTCCGTCAGGTAAACTATTGTTATTAATAAATGCACTTAAGTGTGTACAACAATAATAACAACGACGAACTAATGAAGTTTCATCTAACTAGTCTGTTTTTATAGTGTAGGCATATCCAAGTGGAGGTGTGTATAGGTAAAGGGAGACCGTAACCTGATTGGAATCGTGTAAAAAAGCGCTTATTCAGCCAGAGGCGTAGACAGGGTTTCGGGTTAGGACAACGAATGCAAATATATGCACATCAAAGTTACGCATCTTTACTATTATAGCAAATCCTTCACAAAATTCGGTTTTATCAAATATTGGGGTGATTTAAAATATCGTTTTTCTTTTGTTTCTTGTTAAAAGGTTTAGTAGTTGCAGAGAACAGATGTGGGACGAATCCTAGTTCATGAAGAGTTCGTAATATTGATATTTATGGGTGACTTATTGGACTTTTATTAGTTTTCTTTAAGAAAATCTTGGGAAAAATCGACTACTTCATTAGATATTTTCGTTTATACAAACAGGACCTGCTCCGTTTGTATAAGATCATAAAATTTTCTATAAAAAAGTTCAAGACAACATAGATTTTTTTTCCTCTTCTATTATATATCTATTAGAACCCAAGCCAAAAGTAAGGAAAAAAATCTCTTCACCACTTTTCGTCAACTTGATTTTGTGTAAAATCATTGTCAATATTCGAGCTAGGAATTATGACGTATGTAGTGACACAATGGGCAGGTTTGTTTTTCCAAATTTTACATCAACAGAAAACCATTCGACGAAAAGTGCCACAGGGTGTTTTCATCGTTTTTTACGTATACTCGAATAGAGGCCCTGCTTTTTCGGAATGTTTGTTTAAATAATTTTGTTTAAACAAA
>NW_020440074.1:0-1375 GCF_000699045.2 Agrilus planipennis
TGAAACTATTCCATCAGTATTTTCTTATGACGTTGTCACGTTCAACTATCGTCAGTAAACCGACTTTACAGACAACCGATTTTTTGTTTTGTCCACATCATGCATCGGAGAAGAAGTTTTCCACCCATGCTAGCAACTGTAACCAATAACGGCCTAATATACCCGATTTAGGACAGCATCAGCATCTTCTGACTTATATACCTAGATTAAGGTTAAAGGTAAGTATCAATGGTCATAGTTAACGTTTAGTTATTCTTTAGGTACAAACAATTTAATTAACCACTATAACAATTCCATCACAATGTGACTTCTTTAGGGGAAGAACACTACTAATGCATTAATTTTGTACATAAAATGGAGTTACAAGAGTTAAAAGCTTCTTCAACTCAGTCTTATATAAGTAAGTTCTTATTCTCATTAGGTCTCTCTTAAATAAAATATTGCATACAGGGGGTGATAAAAGTAAGTGCCAATTATATGGCACTATAAATTAAGTAAATATTTGAATGTCCGAATGTCCACTATTTTCGAGAAAAACGTAGTTGAAGCTACAGGTAAATTCAGTTCCGGTCCTAGTAAGGAATGACGACCCGCAACGCTGCACTCAATCAACTGGCGTTTATCAGCATCAGTGTAGTGTTTGCTTTGTAGTTTTTTACTCATGCATTGTTTATTTGTTAGATTAAATTAAATGGGATTCAGGATGTTTATGTTAATACCTAATAATATCAATCGTTAGAGTCGGTCACTCATTGTAGAGCACTTGTTGCTACAATAATGTGACATGGTACGTACTTACGGGTTTGAATCAATGGTTGCTGTAGGCACGAAAAGGAACACAATCCTCCAAAATAGTACACGCAAAACAGCAAAATACGTTGGCACTTCGTAGTGTGGAAATTTTTAAAAGAACCGGGTAAAGGTCTAGATGATGGCCCCCACACCCGCCAGGGGTGGGGATGGGGGGATCGAAACAGGAGGTCTCCCCCACCACTGTATCATAAAAAGTTCGTGGCGGTCCACCCCCATAAAAAGTTATGGGGGTTCATAGTTAATAAATATGTCAATTTTTATACATTTAGGCATGTAAATATTTATATAGTCATTCTTAAACAATATTCAAAGATAAAACTAATGAAAAATACATAAAAATATTGAGTAAGTTATATAAAACATTATTTAAATAGCTTTATCAATAGGGTAGGTTAGGTTAGGTTATCGGGTTTTGTTCAAGTGACCACCCTCTTTCGATCCCCCACCTCCACCCGCTTGAAAATATTTTTTTTATTGAATTTTATTTGAATTATAGTGTATGAAAATTGTCAAAATAATCAACTTTCAACCCCCATAACTTTTTATGGGGGTGAGACCGCCG
>NW_020440074.1:2918-4808 GCF_000699045.2 Agrilus planipennis
CTGTAGTATTTTCTAAAACGCACTGTTAAGACAGCAGGTAAAAGTTGGTCTGTGTTCTGTCGGAGCTGCCTGCGACGCGCTGATGAGATCGAAAAAGATCGAAATCGCCATCCGCGTCTAGCAGTTTTGACAGAATACAGACCACTTCGAATTATTTTATTGCTACAAATACTTAAACTCTTTAATCTAGCGGAAGTCATTCAAGACTTGCAAGACTTTAAGAGCAAGTCCAATTTTGCTCATCAAGTAAAAACATAAGAGCCATCTCTTCCGCAAAGCAGTAGCATAGTATTGCGTATCAGAATGCGCAGTTCTACTGGAACCTTCTCCATACTTCCCTAAGTGGATGGAGTAAGCTACTGACGTTTCATTCTCACCAACTACTAATGCTGGTGGGCAGGAACTCCTTCCGGACTAAACCGGAGGGTAGGGCGGGGGGCCCAATTCAGTCTTCTTTGAGGAATCGTAGGAATGGGTAGGTAGTGATTGAGAAAGATGAGGCGGACGAAATTATTACAGGAGAGAGTGGAACATTACTCCCCAGGATTTGCCTAGGTGGTATTCGCTATGTGCACGTTGTCGCCAGCGCCTGAAGGTCGGTTTTAGAAACTTTACAGTGAATAAATCCAATTGCTTAAGAAATTATACACGCTCAAAAGAAATAATTATTGAATACAATTTATTAAGTTTTATCCTGCAAACTATGCTACCATGTTAGAAAGCACTTTTTTGTGTTCTGTAATTCATTGTACAAATACAACGCGTAATTTAAGTTTCGAATTTTATTATTTTCCAATCGCAAATCCACTGTTTCCACACAAATTACAGAGGCGACTAAATTCATTAGGTGCAGTCCGAAGGCAACAGTATGTATAAGAATTTCGTTGTTTTATGGATATATATTAATAAAGAAATAAACAATATATAACAGTATATTCTATAATATCTGGAAATATAATAAAACAAATATAATTTTTAAATACACATAGTTTTCTATTGAGCTATAAAAAACTAGACATTGATTAGAAGACTAATTAGAAATTAGATTGATGAATAATTTTCTAATCTTATATTATCATAACCTTATTTACATTTATTCAAAATTAACTTGCCTTCATTTCTACTTTATAGGGTGGTAAAGTAACTGAAGTTTGCCTGATGACACTACGCCTAATCAAAATAGTCACAACCATCTAATCTAATACTTCAATTCTCATGACATGAAGAACGGCCAAAGCTTTACCTTTCAGAATTGTTTGAGGACTAAATTTAATAGAGTAAGTTATCTTCAAAAAACCTGGTTCGAATAATTTTATTCATTATTATTATTATTACTACTCCTTGACTAGTTTAAATATTATGATATTTGTCCAACAAAACTATTTTATTTTAAATGTGGTTAATTTAGCTTAAACGTATTTTTCTCACTGAGAAGTTTGAAAATTGGCCACAGACAACGCCACAGTCACTTTTGCACATAGCGAATAAGCGCCTTTTAAAAACGGGATAAAAAGGAAGACTTGAACATTGTAGACGCAATAAACATTATTAATAGAACCAGGTAAATAAAGGAACAGGAAAATGTAATTCTAAACTTAAGGGATGTGCCAAAACTTTTGCTAGAAAAGTTAAAATTAATCTAGAATAGGATTTTCAAAGTCATTACCGAAAAAGAAGACTTTCGGCAAAAATTGATAACTGTGAATCCGATGCAGCGAGCTTTGATATAAATATGTTCTGTAGAAAATAATTTTTAAGTGTTTAAGATTAAATTAGAAACTTTTTACGAGATAAACCCAAAATTTTTACAGAATGTTTGAATTCAGTATCAATCATTCTCACAAACCTTTTAGACAAAAAGAATATTACAAGTAAAAATACTGAAAAATT